>NW_022985362.1:0-185344 GCF_010093625.1 Macroventuria anomochaeta
ACACTTGAGAGTGAGACACATGTGTTGTTACCAGCAAGATAAAGCTAGCAAAGAAACACAGTCAAGGCACAGCAAAGAAATACAGTCTGCTTGAGCTAGCGCTGAATGAGGCATTTGGGCAGCGGAGCAAAGAAATCGAGTAGGTTTCTAACGTCAATACACAGCAGGGATTAGTGGATTCCACCAAAAATACCAATTGGGTAGCAACAATGGAATGTAGAATATTGCCTGTGCACAGTGGAATAAGACAAAGAGAATTTCACACATGTATCAAGTACACATAATCACTGCATTGCACACCTTGTATGCTATTTTCTGACAAGAATGCTGACAGAATACCAGGTTTTATTGGGAGTTCACCAAAAATACTAATCAAGACTAGTGTGCTCAGCGGCCAACTATACCCAATTAGGCTGTCAATCACCAAGATTGCACCTTTCAACAGCAATAACTCTACAACCAAAGCACCTCATAACAAGGCAAGGGCATGTTTGAACTCCTGGAGTCTTGGTCTACAATATCAGCCGAAAAGGTCAACAACTTTTTTCCTAACCCTTACCCCCATTTGCCTATTCATGTCACTAACTGGTCCTGCTCGTAAGCACTCATTGTTCCCTCTGCAGAACGCGTTCTGTCTGACGTTGTTCGATGGTTGGTTTGGTTCTTGTGTCATGCAACAGTTGGCTGCTCCAACGGTACGGTCGATAGCCTGTCGTATAGGCTATAGGTAAACGGGTGAACACAGCGATTATCTGAAGGCTTCCGGACTCATAACTGTAGCAGTGTGGACCGCTGTAGAATAATGATAGCTACGGTAAACGATAATGTAGCACTATCGGGTCGATGGAATACTGCGCTGAGTTGTTGACTAGCTAGGAGACGACGATATATACATGCCCAGTAACGTGCTAACCCAGTATAGCCACTGCCATGTGGGTCAGGGCTTGTGGGTCCATACATATACCGCAACAACTTCTGTACAGCCTGGATGAAAACAATCATACACATTAATTTGCGACCTTGTCACGGTTCAGGGTGCTCCTGCCTGTCGAACCTCACCTGCCATGAGAGTGACTGCCACGTCACACTAGCGTTGTTTACAGCTACTCACATATCCATACTGTCCGTAGCTTCACCGAATACAACCTCAGTTCAATCCTTCAATATTTCCGCACATGCGTACGGATCACTTACGATCCACACCCCGACAGGCCTTCACTCAAGTCTGGCTGATTCGGCCTACGTCTGATCGCGAAGATGCGCAAGCGGAAGATTGGTAGATCTCTTCAAATGTTACAGATGATTTTAAGTGGGATCAAGAGTACGCTATTGCTACAGACCATTCGAAATGTGATGCACGAAGACTCTAAACCGCAACCGGCAAGGAACTCCAATCACCAGAATTGCCACCAGCCAAAACGGCAACAAACAATCAAGTCCCTTGTCGTACCTGGTTCTGAGGACACTACGACGAGAAGTTGCTTGCGCCATTACGGTCGCCGACGCCTTGCCGAACCTGTCGCTATCGCCTCCATCACAGCATCTTCCATTGCTTCAGTCTGGACGGTCCATTGAAACCATATACCGTTCCTTTCCAGTCTCCAGAACGACATTCCTCCATCGCTGTTCGTTGTTTCAAGTAGTATCTGTTGGCACTCTTCAAAGTATTTCCTCAGCGACTCTTCCCCATAATCTTCACTCCTAGGTCCGAAAGCAAGGCCGTCACTTTGTCCAGTACGTATCAATAGGCCTCTCGCAAAGAAATCAATCCACTGACTGACTTCGCCAGCTTCCCGGCCCAACCCCTCAGATACACCTTGTGCGATGGCAATCTTGCTCGCATTGGTAGCCAACTTCCATGCGCGCACGAGCAGAAGTGTGAAGCCTCCGCGTGCAAGGTTCCCCCGAAAAGGCCTTTGTTGCATGCCGTCATTGACTTGGTCCCCTAGCTTTGCCGCCTTTGCCCACAGCCCGTATGACAGATCTGGATTGCGTTCCATCAGGGCATACCAATCGCCTAGAAGCAGGTGTGCTTTACATATATAATCGGTGAGATTGTTATTGAGCGCCAGATCACGTCCTTTCTGGAGATAGCTCAGGGCTTGTGCCTTCCGCACGTTATAGTCTTCAGCCTGTGAGGCGGAGTGAGCATCCATGATAAGTTTGCCGGTATGTATGTTCATCAAGCATTCGCGTGTCACTCTTTCGTGTCGTTGTCCGACCTCAGACGTGACCTGTGCGTACTGATCACCTGCACCAAGAGAATGGCTCAGTCGGACCCATTCGTCGAAGTGGAGTATCGCGTTATCGACCTGACTTGCTTCAGCGGCAGCTGCCCAGAGTACCCAATGAAGACTTCTTTGGTCGTGTCGATCATTTCTTATCATAGCATGCTGCAGGCCATCGAGCAGAATTTCTCGCTCTCTCGCAGCATCCGGGCGGGCAGCCATGGCGACCATGGCTATTGAGATCGGATCCCTTCGTTGGAGTTCCTGATCTCTTTCTCCAAGCCCTTGACGCCGCAGCCCGGGAACAAGTTCCAGACCTGTGCGGGAGAAAGAGATCACGTCTATAGCAGGTCCAGCCGCATTAGAGGATCCTCTGAGCACGCGGAGTATTGTATCCACAATCTCGATTAACTCATCGGGAAGTTCCTCACTTCTGACAGTGGCCTGCAGCTCGTCTAATTTTCCCCAAATTCGGTCGGTAGGGTAATCCAGTTGCATTTGTGGCGTTCGACCGATGAGGATATCTGTCAGGAAGAAGAATTTGCTCTTGTAAAACTGCACAGCTTCTTCTTCTGTGGCCTCTACATCTAGAGTCGCATCCCAGACTTCTTGGCGTAATGAAGACAGACGTGTTGAAGTGCCAGCGTCACTTTTCAACAGAGCTGTTTTCACAGTGAATACTGTACAGAACAATCCAGCTGGTGGGATCCCAAAAATGCGAACCGAATCCTCATACATGTCCAGAATCATGGAAAGAGGTTGATTTTGTTCGTCACCGCCTAATCTTGCTATCTTTTCCAGGATACTCACGATTATGCCAGCGACTCGCAATACTTTGCTGAGGACTGTGAAAGTTAGCGCTCCTTGGGGCGCTTCTGAAGCCAATAATGCAAAGCGTTGAACGACCTTTCCTAGTAGCGTCAAACTTGCTGCGCTTCTATCCCCATCTCTGAATTTCATCTGTGGGATGAAATGGAGGGTGAAGATGAGCTCGAGATCATCATTCGCGAGGTCGGAGGTATTGATGATAAGCTCGATCGCACGACAAACGTTAAGCCACTCAACCTGGAGAAACGTCGGTACCTCGTTTGGACGATTCACGAAGATACTCGCGAAGAATTCGTAGTTCTCCAGAAAACACACATCTAACATACGGACGAATTGAGAGCTGTCACCTAGACAATCGCATTCTGCGCGCAAAAGGTACGGTAGTAATGGATGCAGCTTGTAGTGGATGTCGGAGTTGAGGTCGATGGCATCTTCGATAAGGCCAATAGCTTTGAGAATCTTGATGCCATCTCGAAAGACATTTCGAAGATCGGGTGTGAGTCGACTGACCTCTTGGAGTCTGTCCGATCTCCGCCCGTATGCACGCCCTCGTGGCAGAGATAAGCGATACTCGGTACCAAAGTGGGGATCGCTGAATATCTCACATGCCATCAGATTGAGATACCATGCACCGTTGTTGAAGAAGTTGAGAGAGTATTGCTGAAATGGCGCCCAAGTCAGCACCATGCGATGAACGGATGGGTGCTCTGCTTGCAAGAGACGAATAACACGAGCAAAGTCCGCGATCGTGCCCAGCGTTCCTTCTTTCGAAATGTTGAGACCAGATGCAAGATGTGCGCGTGCGACCGAAGGAAGACTTATTTGAAATTCCAAAGCGAGACTTTGCAGTGATGCTGTTGTTGAATTGTGACCATTCAAGCACATTGAGACCAGGTTGCAAAACATTGCGTTGTTGTCATGCTGTGCTAACATTCTTGATAGCTCGATTGCGAATCGCTCGTGAGCTTCGCTCGTGAGAAACTCCGATGGCAAGCCTGTCTCAGCAATTTCGACGGCATGACTTGACTTCAAATTTTTGAGCTCGTAATAGGCTGGTTTCTTGTCGCCTTCGGCGCAAGCGGCTGATTGGGCACCAGCCAAGGTGTTCGTCCGCGAAAGGACAACGATCTTCCACGGTGTATCTTCCTGTTGGCAATGAACGTGGAGGAAGTTCTTCAAATTGGTAGAGTGATCGTCTTGAAGTACCGGGAGAGAGTATTGGTCGAGACCCCGGATATAGTCAATCGTCTCACATCCATCAAGAAATACAAGACATCGTTTGAGATTCGACCATTCTGTTTCTTCCTGCTCGCTGTTAAGCCTAGATGCCGAAGCCGCAGCTTGAGTCTGCACGAGAGATTCCAGTCGCTGTTGCAGCGTTTCCGACGGGTTCTGGAAGAGGTCTCTGCCCGACAGGATGAACACGTAGTCGAAGAATCCAGTTTCAACCCACCAATGAGCAAGGAATCTGGCCAAGTAGGATTTGCCGGATCCACCAGGACCATAAATATGCGCAAGGTTGGTAGAGGTAAGAATTTTCTCAAGATTAAGAACATCGATGTCTCGCCCAACAATGGTGGGAGGGCGGGGTGTTCCAGGTGCAAGTGACAACTTATCAAGCATCATCAATGGTGACTTGATCTCTCTTCTTGTCAGCCCAGCATGTGCTTTGTACACGACAGGAACGAAATGATCCTTGAGTTGACGCATCAGTCCGAAAGTGCCGCGCCGATGAGTCTGCTCCCGTAATCCTTTGCGACCGAGTGCAACAGACTCGACAATGTCGTGTTGATTGGCCAGGAAGTTTTCATAGAAGTGATTGACGAAAATGCTCGCGCTTTCCGCGAGAATAGCATACGACATGGCAACAACTGTCTCAATGCCGGATTCGATCAACTCTTGGGCCAGATTGGCGTGATGCGGTGTTCGTGCCTTCGCAGAATTGCAGGCATTCAGTACAACTATGGGAACCTTAGCTTTCGTAAGCTCTGCAGCGATGTGTGAGGCCTCGACTGGCATTGATGACAGGAACGGGCATACTGAAGCAAACACGAGATGAGACCTATCATCGTCAGCAATGAACACATGACCAAAGCTGCTTTACCTACTTCCCGTCGTGTATGATGCCATGAAGGTCAAAATGTACGATGGAATAATATCCCGGAGGATGTGATTGTAGCTTCACAACTGTCTCGAGCCAATCCCCAGGTCGCGTGAATTCAATGGCGCATGTTGATTTATGCAGTTGCTCCCGAAGAAGCTTGGCAAGTGGTTTGGAAAGAAGCAAATAGTCAATATCTCGGTCTGCATCAGGACGAGCAGAGATGAACAGGATGCGACAGACATCTTCAATAAGGTGTTCGGTATTGGAAAGCCCCAGGTTGATCGGTTGTGTCAGGCGACGAGAGACAATTACTCCAGCAATGTGGAACTCCGCCCAGTCTGCATTTTCTAGCATCTCCCAGTGAATGCTCTGGAATTTGCTGTTTGAGCTTTCTGTCACGATTTCGACTCTAAGGAAGTCGCTGCTGCCAAGGTTGAGCACCTGGATGCAGTTCTCGATCGTTGGCCCCATCTGCTGCACCAGCTTTTGCTCACAGTGCTTGATCAGAACTTCACAAGCCTTGGCTCGATCAGCAAGATAAATGTCGTCGATGACATACTCTTCTAGATACCACTCAACGTCAGACTCTTCCATTCCACTTATGGGATTTCGGATCGTCATCTCCATGACTCGGTCACCGCAGTGCACGGTCGTGTTCCAGAGCTGCTGGCCTTCGGAATCGACGTTTGCGATTGCAATCACTTGGATCATTTGGTGCGTTGACATTTTTGCGAGACCTTGGGAGTTGATGCTTTGGTATGACAGAAGAATCCGGAGTGGCTTTATAGAGTCGTGAATGGTGCAGGCGACTACAAAGTAGTATCTTGTTTAGCCCTGAGAGGATCAAGCGGAGGTATCGCCATACAGACTCATTTGGATTTTAGCGAGAATGCATCGTTAACAGAACAATGACAGTGGTGCCAACGGAAACTTTGTGGTCTTCAGCTGCAACGCCACATCCTTAGCGCGACATTGTATGCCCAATCGCGACAACATACCCCAGCTCTGTCGTCGTAGCTGAACAGAATGCGAATTACGAATCTTGGGTTCATGCAATTCCGTTAGCAAGTTCACATATCCGAGCAATCATACCTTCGCTACGATACCATAGCCGAGTCTGAGGCGAGGATCGAGTCTTAGGTCGCTGCAAGTCCTTTAGTAAGCTCAGCTGTTCACGCAATCGGGCGAATTAACAAATACCATCGCTAATGCACAATTGCGCTTGGTTGCATTGATCCACATAAGTAAGGTGTGTGAACACGGATCTGTGCTAAGGAAACCTCGTCCCTTCTTACAGCTTGGCAATTCCGAGACGACATATTGGAACAATCTCTTTACTGAGAAGCTCTCATAAGCTATGCCACCACGACGACGTAGAGGTCCCACTTGGGGTCTCTTAGATCCAGGAGCGATACTCAACGGCTCTGAAGCGCCTAAACTTCTCGGTCGCATCGTGGTAGATTTAGACTTTCCACTGTCCGGCTATGTTCCGGAGAACCCCAAAGAGATTCTGGGCGCGTTCGAGGAGCCAATGGAAGTCACCAGCTGCGATGTTCAACAGCAAATTTCTGCATCGACCTCAACTCAGGTGCAGGCCCGGATAACTCAACTTTTTGGTATCGAGGCAGCGAAGCAGCAACAAGCCGGGAGGCAGGTCGGGGCGCATACGGTTATCACTCGACTCCTAAGGCAACATTACGATTACTACGACACACTCATAGCCAAGCATCGTAGTGACGTTGTTGCTTTGCTAGAGAGACAAGCCAATAAACGTGGATACATGATCACTGGCATCAAGAGCTGTGTGGACGCAGAGATCGAGGCTTCCGCTGGATCCGGTACAACAACAGGTCTGACCATGGAGGTTCCCGTGCAGCAAGCGATAGCTGCCTTTGGCGCCGCAAATACACTCGGAGACATGGCCAATCCTACCGTTACAGTCAACATCCAGAATATGCATAGCGTTTTGTCACGCTTCGTGGCCAAGGGCGAGCGGATATTCTCACTCCAGGTCAGGGAAGTGAGATACCAAGGTTTTATCCACAAGGAGCCTCGCATGAGAGAAATCAGTCAATTCAACCCTGACCGAGCTATGTTCGGAGACCGTAAAGCGAAGGTACCTCTGTACGAGCGAGCACAATCAAGTCAAAGTGAAGAAAATGGCGCAGCAGGCATACTTGAGAAAGAAGCGTTACCTTCCAGTGTCGCTGTGATTGAGATGTCTGATGGTGTTCCAACAAAGTCAATCGAAGAGACAACAGGCCAGGAGGAAGTCTTGGAGTTGACAGATGGCAGTAAGGCAGATGCAGAAATGACATTGTTTGCAGAGCTAGCTTTTTAAGGACGTGTCAAAAGTCATTTACTAGCGTTTAGGTTGCGAATATATCATGGATTGTGTTCGACCCTTGCCCTGTATACAATCAACTTATAGACGCCTGCAAAACTTCAATGCATCCAGCACCAAATTGACGTGCGTCAAATCTCAACCCAAACAAGACAATCTGCCACGAGCGATTGCCCTTGCGCCTAGACCATGCGACTCCAAAATCACCCTCTATGAACGTGCACCAAACCGCACAATGTAACCCTCAGCCCACAGGTCCCAGGGAATACTAGCCATCGGCTCCCTCCCACTCTGCCCATAGCAATTATACATCGAATTCGCCACCCCAGTCTTAGCCAACACACTTCCAGCAGTGAAACAAGCCGCTGAGATCATACCTCCTCTTCACTTTTGCTAACCTCTCATAATTACTCCCAAAGAACGTCTGCTGCCAATTCTCCTCCATCCAGTCAATCTCGTTAACATAACACCCGCCACCAGGCATAGTATTCACGATGCGTGTTTTGGATTCCTTCGATGTCGTAGTGCCGTTGCCGTAAGGAAAGAAACCCATTAGCGACATGTCTGCATCTAACAGGATTCATCTTATCACTCCCCGTAAGTGACCGCAACGTGGATCAGACAACGGGAATGAGATCTGCAAATTTCCGTGGTGATATCTCTGATCATACAATGCTACTTGTCGCTCACTAAGTAACTCGGTCAGACGGAATCACAATGATAGTGGGTGCAGATATGAGGTCAGAAGTCTGAAAGTGTCTTACTATCATCCAGTGCGCGCAAATCGTCAGCACACAGTGGATCGTCAACAGCTGACAGTCTGGAACAGCTGCGCTGTGGTGCTGCTGCCGTTTTGAAACGAGTCAGGCTGTGTAAGAAATTATACGGTGCGCTGTAGAAGCCACTGACATTGGCCCGCCTTACTGCCAGCTGGCAAAATCTATATCTCTCTGCTGTATAGATACTGGCGTGGTGTATGAGCAACGGCGCATATCTCTATAGCAAGTTCTGTGAATTCATGCCACAAAGATGCTTACATATGGTTGCTTGAGTCAAGCTGTAGGTTGTTGCGTTGAACTTTGGACATACTCCTTAAACTGGTAGTGCATTGTGGGTGGTTTGTAGATCTCAAAGACGACCCTTTGCTGGTGATTGAAAGGCAATATACCCGATGAGATTACTGTAGGAACGTGTGCTGAGTGTTTGCGCAGCTGATGTCTAGTAGGCTTGAGAGTCCATGATGTTGTACAAGATCTCTTCAGGTCCTTTGTACATTGTCCTATTGCTGTACCGTGGACTACTGTACTAGGTCAAAAGTCTGGTCGCGGCAACGCTCGGGCCATGTGCCTGCACAAACTTCAGAACACGTAGCATGAATTCAGCTGTACAAAATTCTACCTAAATGAGAGCCTTTTCTTCCCAAATTGATCATGATAGATTGCCCAGTCATGAATTATTAGAGCGCACTCAGGATGGAATAATTGCTGCTGTAGAGTGTGGGCTAGGGACACATGAAGCAGCTGAACAGTTTAAAACATCACAACGCAATGTGCAGCGCACTGTTACAATCAAAGGGCAACCCGCAACAACACTGAACAAACAGGACTATGCAACAATACGAGAAGAGCCAAGGAACTGTAGTATTGATCAACCCAAGCAGTGGGCCGCATTGGCAACACTTTGCACAAGCAGTATACTCGGTACAATCAGTATACTTGGCACGGTCAGTATACTCAACACAAGCAGTATACCCGGTACGATTGGTATACTTGGTATGATCAGTATACTCAACATGATCAGTATACTTGGTACGATTGGTATAATTGGTACAATTGGTATACTTGGCACGGTCAGTATACTCAACACAATCAGTATACTCTGTACTAGTCATTGCAACCAGTTGCCACAGTCTTTGACTAGAGGACTACCTGACTATTACAAAGGTTATTACAACCCACCTGGATAGTCTACCCCTGATCACCTGTCACGGTATCCTCTCCAGATCCCCTGACAATATCCGGATCCGCTCCGCACTGTCCCTGACCATACGCACCAAATCCCCAGCGTCCTTACACACCTCCAAAGCGGACATACAACCTCTGGTCACCTCCAGAGCGGGCCTGCAACCTCCGAAGCGGGAGTATTAGAATTCTGCAAGCCCCGCTCTGGGACTTGCAACCCCAATACCTATCCAACTCAGTTCCGATTATTAACCGGTAACCGAACAAACCCACACGTAAGTATATAGACTATTGCTGGTAGAGTTCTGTTCGGTACACAATGTCTTGTACCTACTTAGATACCGTACGTAGTAATTGATTTAGACTCCCAGCAAGTCCTAAAGGGCCTACTCGTAGCATCTTCGTGACAAGCCTCAAGGTTTGTGAGGAATATATACAGGTGGCCCGTGGGCCTCTGGTCCAGCCCCAGAGTACATCCAAGGGCTGGCTGATACATGTAAGGGGAAATACCCGTGACAGGTGGTAGATGGAATGCCTGGGGGTAGTGGTGCGTAGTGGATGAACTCAGCTGGTGCATTGGGCACCAGTGCTTGGTGAAGCCATCAATGATTGCTTGCTCTTTTTGCTTTTGCTGCTGCTGCTTCTGTCAAGTGCTTCTAAGGCCTTCCACAAGGTTGGGGCATGTTGCCTACAGGCATTGTGGACGATTTATGCAGCAATAGAACAGAGTGTTAGGCATGAAGCAGAGAGAGTCCTTGTTGAAGTTGTGTCTTAAGCAAAGCTCGTAGACACTATTCGATTGGTTCTCGGGGATGGGCAGAGGTGCAGAAAGCCGTTGGGGGTTGGTTATCACTGAGCGAGCTCGGAGCGGCAGAGGTTTGACCGTGATAAATCGCCGTGATAAATCGCCGTGATAATCAGGGGTAGTCGTCTAGTCAAAGACCATGGCGACTGGTTGCAATGAGTAGTACAGAGTATACTGTCTGGCTCGAGAGCAGGTGAGATTCCAATAACAAAGTTGATTGACAAGGTTGAACACGATGCCATAAGGGCAGCGTGTCTACTTGCTTATATACTTGACAGGAGGATTGATTGTACTGCTCATATCAAGTATCGCCAGTGACTTGATACTCGGTCCAATCGAGCGTTGTCGACGTGACCTCGATACTCGGTCCTCGGTGTCCTATTGATCGTTGTCGACGTGGGCCCTCTGCAAGTGGGTTGGTATATGGGTCCGTGATGATCGTTTGTGTACGAGATCCACGTTGTATCCACTGCAGTCCTTTTCGTACAATCTCGGTTCGTATAACAGATATTGCGAGTTGTTCATGGATCGTAACAGTCCTGCCAAGATGAGGAATCAAATACAAATTGGGCCTAGCACAGTGTAAGGGTATCTGTGACAGCGAGCTTAATAACAATGGGGGGTGGTCCCATAAGATTAATTGCTACCGTTTTCCTGGCCATTGTGTGCCCGATTATCTATGCGCTCTCGTCCATACCACGCTAGCGTCCCGATGGGTTAGCGCCATCGTCCCGACACGTGACAGCCTACTTCACTACAGCACCATGACCCCGTTACACACAGGAGGAAAAAAATCAAAAATCAAACTGGGACTAGCGCCTCGCTTAGCCCCCTTTGCCCAATTGGGACTCAATTTCACAACAATACCGCCTTCCAACACAAATAACTCAACAACCATAATTTGGATTGGAATTTGGAGAAGTGCATTGAACTTGCAATGCATTTCTCTACAGATTAAGCTCTCAAACTTGGAATTCTATCTCTTGAGGCTGGTCTAACCCTAGCCCTGAATCCGCTCTTCCATGGCTCTACATCCTCATGTTTGTAAACTGCCTGAGGTGGTTGGTGTGGCGCATTGACCGAACAGGCGCATTGAGTGCACAGACACGGTAGCTGCTCGAGTCGCTCGAGTCGCTTGAGTTGCTCAACTGAGAGTGATGATCATACTGAGTATCGCCGACGCGGCCTTACTGCTCAGTTCGACCGAGATTGATGATCATACTGAGTATTGCTGACACGGCCTCACTGCTTGGGTCGATCGATAATACAGTTCCTCGACTCCTCTCGTATCGTTGCGTAGTCCTGTTTGTTCAGTGTTGTTTTGCGAGTTTCTCCTTGATCGTAACAGTAGGTTTCTAACGTCCATACACAGCAGCAGCAGGGCATTGCTTTATCCGACATGTTGAGCTATATGGAGGGCAAGTCAGCTGGGTCAATCGTAAGGAATGTATGCACAGCGCGGTGCTCGGTCTTGCAGTACACGCATCTCGCCGTCCCGTATTCGCATTTTGCCTTGTCCTTATCCAAGTTCCTGAGGGTCTGAAACTTGAGCATTTAGTGTCGGCGCAGTACACGCGTTTCTCAACGGGGTTGTTGTGCTCTTCCAAGTTTTAGCTTGTAAGGCTGAAGGAAGCTGTCACCAAAGAGGTAGTCCACAGCTTTCAGTGGGATGCCGCCTCGCATACGTCTGCAACAGGATACGGGGAACTCGTCCAGTTTCTGCAGGAGTAGCTCAAAGACTTCAAATAGGCAGCTGATGTAATAGAAGTGTTCTTTGCAGATGGGTCGACCTTCGATCCACCAGACTGGATCGCCACACACATCGCAAACGTGTTCGGTCACGTCTTGGTAGTAGGGAGTCAGCTTGTTCGATAAGATGTATGTTGATGTGAGGCTGCGTTGGGTAGTCTGAAGCTTCTGTGTCGGCAAGATTAATCGATATGAACCCTGAAGGAAATATATACGAAAAGTCCGTCCAGTCTGTGACACACTGCATGCACAATGTTTTGTTACTCGCATAGGATTGTGTGTTGCTGAAACACAGTGTCTTTGACCATGAGCAGGGCTTTCGCATTGTGAGCAAATCAGTACCTGCTGGAGGAATCGTTGCTCAGTCATCGAGGCTCAGGCATGTAGTCCGAACATAGTCTCACAGCCAAATCTGGCCCATTCATGAGCCATTGGAACTATGCATATGGACTGTTTTCATCAAGCCTATGCTAGCTCAAACTCATACTAGTTCCAAGTCATACTCAGTGTGTGTTACTTACACCGGTCGGAAGTATTGTAAGACTAGAGCTGCCATAGCTGGTTGTCCGGCGAGATGTATGGCGTCGCGCGCTGCGAGGTCATGACAACCCGCGAAACGGGTAACGACAACATGATTCGAGATTTGTTGAGCCTTATGTGACACTGCTGTAAGAATGGTGCTAGAACGAGTGCGTCTTACGTTGAAGTGTTGTGTATGGTATGCTTGCCGGCCCGACGCGATTGTTGTTGCCTGGGTCACGTGCTTACTGCCGGTGCTATCGATAAGGCGCGAGTCGTACCCTTAAAAGCACCATCTTAATCCCACGTTTCGGCTGTCGTGACCCTCAACGCGCAATTGTCACGATGAAGCTTCTTTTTACCACTGTAGTAGCTGCAGTAGCTAGCGCCAAATGCTATGAACCTACTTTTGCCCACCCTCTGCCTGAATATGACGCTAATGATGCGCTCCTCAAGCATGCCTTCGCCGAAATCAACACAGCTATCATATCAGCTGTTGCCGCCCCCGAATTCTCTGCGACATCTTTATCTGTAGAGATCACAACCTCAAAAGAGACCCTATGGTCTAAGCACCATACAGCGAACGAACGAAACGCCTCTCGCCCTGATATACCCGAAGTCAATGGTGATGCTCTCTACCGAATCGCCAGCATCACGAAAACGTTCACTGTTTTGGGTATTCTGTTTCAAGAGAAGGCGGGTAATCTGAGTCTAGATGACCCAGTGAACAAGTACATCCAAGAGCTGAAGGAGGACCAGAATGGGACTTTGCCATGGAAAGACATCACGCTGCGTAATTTGGCCAGTCAGCTAAGTGGCATACCCCGCGAATGTGCGCTACATGCCAAACCTTGGCCACTTGTCTCCTGGAGTGGTTGCCAGACGCTTGAAGGTACGAACATTAATTTTTGGTAGTTGCTCAAAGCGATTTGATCAATTTTGAGAAATGCGGTGTGGAAGACCCCGTCACATGGGGTCTACCGCCTGTGTTAAGGGACGGTCTCATCGATTGTGATGAGTACTCGCCCAATTATGAAAAAGTTTGCTATGAGGATGGTGAGGATTACAGTTCACACATCCGACCTGGGACCTTTGCTGACGTACTTTGTTGCAGACTTGCTCGGTGCTGTCAAGTCGCAGATCCCCATTTTCGCACCAAATCAGCAATCCACGTACTCCAATGTCGCTTTTGAGTTGCTTGGGATAGTACTTGAGCGAGTCGCCGGACAAGACTATCGATCGTACATCGAAGAGGCAATCTTCAAGTCTCTCGATATGAGCAAGAGCACACTCTCTGTGCCGCCTGACGAGGCCGGCGTAATCCCGTCAGGTGACCACTATTGGGATGTCGATGAGGGTATTCAGAGCCCAACGGGTGGCATCTACAGTTCTTCCAAGGACTTGTCCAAGTACCTTCGTTACGTGCTTACCCACTACAACGGCCTCACACATGCTTTGAACTGGTTTAATCCGGCATCTCCTTCGCGTGGATTGAGCTCGTTCTATGGTATACCATGGGAAATCTTCCATACCGATCGCGTACTGCAAGACTCCCGTCGTACAGTGCGCTTCGTGACCAAAGGGGGTGGACTACCAGGGTACACTTCAATCATTATTCTCGCGCCCGAGTACGACCTAGGCTTTACTATCTTGGTTGCTGGAAACAGCGAGCTGCTTTTGAAGTTGCAAAACATCGTCACCAAGTTCATTCGCCCAGCGGAGCAGCTTGCAGTCCAGCAACTTCAGGAACGCTACGCGGGTACATACGTCAGCTCTAACTCCAGTCTGAACTCCTCAGTCACACTGGTTGCGGATCATCGCGGCCTTGTTGTGACTGAATTCATCTCGAACTCTTCTGACATTCTCAACCTTGGCTCCGTGAAACATTGGATCCCGAGGCATGGCTTCGCACAACTTGTTCCAACACTACTGTATCGAAATGCGCAAGACCAAAAGGGCGAAGAGTGGCGTTTGCAAGCAGTCGAGAATCGCGACCACGATGAACGTGCAATCTGGGACGATTTCTGCATGACAGATATCGAGGGCCCGTTGTACGCAGCTGTTCCCATCAACAACTTCGTATTTTGGGATCAAGGCCAAGGGGAGGGATTTGAGACTCTTGAGCTCAGCGCGTTCCGCACGAACTTGACGAGAGTGCCTGGAAAGGGTTTGGTGGAGAAGGAGAATATCGAGTTGTAGCTGACGTCATGGCAGTGCTTCAGATACGAGGTACGCCAAGATGTGTATAGCCGAGCTTATTTCATCCAAGCTTTGCTTGAACTTCCCGAAGGGTGGTCACCTTACCACAAAAATATCGAAGTGGACTTACACAGTCGAGTACTTGTCAACGTCACCAGAACGCGTCTACTTGTGCGGTTTGCTATGCCGATGTCTATCACAGTGTCTTTAGAAGCTGACTATGGCGCCTCAAAGCTAGTACAAGATGTGGGGAGAGCTTCTGCAATTCCACCGATCTCGATGGTTCTGAACTGATCATCATCGCTAATTCTATTCCACAACCTGCACATGTGGTAAGGTGATGTTCATCACTATCAGCCGGAGTAAAATGGCGTTCAAATTAGGTTTCCACGATCAGGAGCCGAGTTGTCATCAAAAACAGTGCACGTCACGGCTTGCAACACTGTATAAATCCTCATGTATCAGGAGAACGGAAATTTACAAACCACTCTATGGTCTTCCTATCCTCAGTAATATCCGACAATGTGGAAATCTGTATTGCCCGCATTGATCACTGTGGCCTCAAACACACTTTTCCCCTTGTTGAAGTTCAGTATCACACTCTAATGAATACAGGTCAAACTACGCTCGACCAGCCCCCCAGGCCCCAATGGATGGCCTCCGACATCGACACTAGCGTCTACATTCAATCTTGCACCCCAGTGTCACACCTAACGTTGTCAACACAACGGCACCTACAAGGCGGTTAACGTCGTGACTACCAAGAACACACTTTCTGCAGGCCTCACTCTTGCTAGCCCTGTCTGTAATGCATACGGTAATGACATCGCCGCCGATCTGACACTTGAAGTACAGTATCAAAATACTGCTCAGCTGAATGTCAAGATTTACCCCAGATACACCGCACCGTCCAATAGGTTCTTGTAAATGTCGGATGACTCTCTCAGCCCATACTGATCCATACCTACTGGATGTACAACTAACAGCAGCAACCTGCTCTTCAATTGGAGCAACGAGATGAACGATCAACTAATCGATGCGAGCATGCATAGCACGTATCTTGTGTACCACGAAACATGCTACGGCAACTGCTCTTCCAAGTCTCCGGCCAGGAATGGCTCTTGCACCCAGATCGCTTGGTCTATCGCACGATTGGTGGCAGCTTCGATTTATACTTCTTCAGTGGCCCTTTTCCTACGGAAGCCCTGGCTCGGCGTCATCGGCACACCCGTCATGCAGCCTTACTGGGCGCTTGGTTTCCATCAAGTGCGATGGGGCTACCAAACCTGGATGATTCTGCAAGATATCATCGATGGCTATGCGGCTGCAAACATCCAGCTCGAAGCTATTTGAAATGATTGGAATTACTTGTTCCAGTATCGCATTCTCTTAAGACAACAATACATACCCTGTGTATGAAAGACAGGCATTCCTTGTAAAGTTACACACAAACGGGCAATACTGAATGCCTATTTTGGGTAAAATCCTTGCATATTTTGTTGCGCTCCCGCAGCGATTCAAAAAGGCCGACCTTTCTGACCCTTGGCTCCTAAAAGCTATATAGACCACAACATATTTGTTCCGATTCAAACTGACATTAATTACATCCAGACGTATACGTACCTGCTCCGGGTAACTTGACTGGCGCCAACCCCACGTACGACCGTGGCAAAGCTCTCGGTCTTTACATCAAGCTCGGAGAAGACCATAATGACGACTACACCAGCGTAAGTAAGCCTTTCTGCAGCCAGAGACATTACTGACGTGGACTCCAGATTGATTGGCTGGGCTTCAACTTATGGCCAGACTTTCTGCATAAGGCATCACAGGACTTTTGAACGAACGAGATATAGTTGTACCTTGAACAACTAGCTCGCGGTGAGACGATGCTGCGTGCCTTGTCGTGGAACTTCCCTGACGATGAATCGCTGAAGAGCGCTGACAATCAGTTCATGCTTGGTCCATTAATCTTGATCATGCCGGTCCTGTTTCCGCTCTTACGCGCCTGCCAAGGCGTCTTTGTCACGGTTTGGGGTGCTCCTGCCTGTCGTACCTCACCTCCATGAGAGTGACTGCCACGTCACACTAGCGTTGTTTACAGCTACTCACCTATATATACTGTTCGTAGCTTCACTCAATACAACCTCAGTACAATCTTCAACTTCTTCCCCTTGCGTACAGTTCTTCACTGAACTCTGACAGTCTTCCTAGGCGTGCCGGACACGCGCTGGTATGACTGGTATACATTGAAGGAAGTGCAAGATCAGCCAGGCCAAAACCTCGACGCTTGATACGCCACTTGAGCATATTCCTGCGCACGTGCACAGAGGCAGCATCATGGCAAGTCAGACGCCAGGCAACACGACCAAGACTACAAGGACGAACCCCTGGAATTATGTCACGATGCAGGACGATGATAAAGGCGTTGCTAATTTACGAACAATTTTCATTTGCCAAGTCGACTCTGACGGCACATGTGTCCAGGTCATGCGAGGATTCGAGGCAAGCCTCTGGACTTGCAACAACACTATGACTACTGGGGGCCCTTAACGTTGTGGACTCCTCGGTCCTTTAGAGAAGTCAAGACCCACATAAGGCTTGCAAGGGAGGAGCAAGAGGCGGAAGAGCACGTGATCAAAAGCCTCGGCTGCTTCGAGTCTTGTCACTGCCCAGAGAACGTTTCCTCAGTCCTATAAGACCAGTTGAATTGGTCCACCAGCCGTACTTCTTCACAACGTTGATTTATTCCACACAGCCGTAGCTCAAAAAACAAAATGACTGTGCTTCCCAAATGTTACCATTTATAAGTTTGTCGTTATTAGTTAGAGCAACGGGCGGCTCGTGGTGTAGTGTACCAATGTAGTAGTTTTCTGAGGAGTATGATGAGTAGCATTCGAAACCTGGAGTAGGATTGAGCACAGAATTCATGTGTTTTGCCCGGATTGGGCAGAATTTGGTCATATGGTTGTGCTGGAAATAGCACAACGTATGAGATGATTTTTGGGGCTTCAAGATGGCTAGAGGATGTTGAGGTGGGAGAAGGAATAGAAGATAGGAAATAGATAAGATGTGCAACATGCCGTTTGACAAGAACGGAAATACTTATAACATTAACTTTTCTGTTTAAACTGCCCTTCAAGGCAAAGTCGATTTAACGCTATCTGAATATGCTGAATGAAGTATGACGCTTTGGGTCTGGGGTTGGAGACGGCGGGCAGGATGACGAGGCATTCAATACAGTAAGGCACATCAACTTCGTTGCCAAAACTGTAGAACTGTAGATTGTACATGAAGGCTAACTCAGCTACTGTATCTTGCTATGGATTGAACTTCCAATCCCAGGCAGGAATGGAGAGCTCTCATCTTCAAACCAGTGCAAATCTCAAAACGAAGTAACCTAGTCCTTGAAACTTGGTTACACTTTTTCTTCGTCTCTCCGCACTCGCCTCTTACCAGTAATTGCATCTTGCGCCGCGGCTAAAACTCGCTTCAAGATCGATGCGGCGGGGTAATTGTCCTCCATAGCAGTAAAGAATCTTATATATAGGTTGAGCTTGTCATTTCCCAACTTTCTTGCCTCTGGTCGTTTGGAATTGGTAGTGGTCAGATATGTGACCATAGCTGGGATTACGAGTGGGACTGTAACTGGCGCAGCGTACACAGTGGTATTGTCGTAGAGGAAAGCTTGCATGATGGCGGTGGTGCTGTCGGCAGCTTTGCCCGAGACTTCTTCCAAGCCACTGGCTCGAGCCAGTGCGATGATTGCAGCATATTGGTGGAGTTTCAAGTGCCGGTTGACATGGGTAAGTAGGAATGTCGAACTGCTGGTATCCTGAACGTTGATTCGGCCTTCGAAAAATTCAGCTTGCCAAGGCGATAATGTTTTGTTGGTCATGATGTCGCGCAAGACGTTACTGGTAGTAATCAGGCTCTGCCACATACTCACGAATCCCGCTGCCTCTTTCAGAGAATATAACTTCTTATCATGCAACGTCAACTTCGTAAACTGGCAGTCCGTCTCTTCGGACACAGAATAGTAGCAGTCTGATGCTTCGATACGAAGTGGTCTACCCATGCTAAAAGCCAGCCATACATCGCGGATCATGCAGCAATGCCATATATTGCGCCACAAAGATCGCTGCTGAACAGTGACTTGTGCATTAGCTGACCTGACCTCGTGATGAAGGCCGAGCGTCTGCGCGATGCTGAACGCTACGCCGGTCCAGTACCAGGACTGCTTCACGTCCTCAGTATCCGCGAACCAGAAGCTAAGGAGGAGAGCTGATTGCACGAGCACAATCTTGTCGTTTTCCTGGCTAAGATCGAACAGCAACTTGGCGCGGTTCGCATATGCTTCTTTGCATGCTTTCCGTGGCAAGGTTGGAATGTAGCTCGCACTGACGGAGAACATACTCCATAGAAGTAGCAGATTTATCCCTTCGAGGCCGCTAACAGCGTAACCTTGCAAGAACAACGATCCATCTACGACTGGAAAAGTTGGATGAACAAACAGGAAGTACGCTTCAAGAAGCTGTTTGCTTTCAGCTGGGAGTGTGAAACAACCTTTAGCTTTGAGATATTCGAGATCTTCGGCAGCAAGCGCCTGTTCTGCTGTTGCGGGCACGTGAAAGTGGCGATCGATTAGTCCGCCTGTAGCGTCGAGGATGTCGCTATATCCACTCTCTCCAATAAAGATAGGCGCAATCCTTGAACTTGGTTCCAGTATTGCAGCTGCAACGATTTCGACAGAATCTGGGCGTAATGACGGTGGTAGGGCGGGAATCACGTGATCTCTATGATTGTCGGAACACGTGCTGGTAGAACGCCACGCTCTCTTTCGACCGCTGAACTGGGAGTGAGACATATAGGCGATAGGAGGGCTCAGATATGCTCACCGGTACTGCTTCCTAGCTCGAATCTTGCATCCCTCGTCCGTTTCTATGCATCTTGAGCACGGGATCCCGGTCGAGTCGACATCACAGCGAATCTTATGATTATGGCAGAACTCGCAAACGTTGACCGCGCGTTTCCTTGGCATATTCAGTATATTCGGCTCTTTCGTGGACTGTCAAAGGAGTGATATTTGAAGTAGGGCGGAACGTCCGGAAGGATTAGGGCGGAGCTACGACGCAGCAAGATGGCTTGCCAAGGATTTATTCATTTATCTAGTCTTACTCGGCTGCAGCCGCGTGTTATGCGCAGCTATGCCCGGTGCAGCTGGCGTAGCTGACAGCCGATGCGCCGCGCACATAAGTGTTTGCAAAGACCGTGTGACGGTTTATGGAGTATGGAGGTCATGTGTGCCACGTGTGTTGGTGATAACCCGTGACTAGAGAAATGTCAGCCTATTATTTCTCTCTCAACGATTATTATAGCAATTAGGGTGCAACTTTGCTACAAGGTGTAGGTAGACGTTGAGAGTGTAGTAGTCTACTTTATAAGTATATTTACAAAGCGTGTTGAAGCAATGCTTCTTGCAAGCAGTTTAATGTGGTAGGGACGCAAAGGTACAGCCTGTTGGCTTATGTTTATGTACGCACAGCAGGATCAGAACTACGCTAACTTTTCGTGGCTTCAGTTCGCTCACCACCTTGTCAATCCACTCCCACACTTCAAACAGAGCAATATTGTCAACTTTCCAATTAAAGAAGCTGTCAGAAGCCACTAGCGGGTGATTGGCTAGATCACCAAAGCAACCGCGGTACCGTACACTTACAACAGCTTGAAAATCTTCCCAGCTAATGCCCTCCTCCATAACCTCTTCTTCAGGGCAAGGATCACCAGTTTCCTCAATTCCAACATCCTCATACTCGCCGCCTCCACCGACTATATCCCCAGCTTATACGGCACTTGCACGCTGGCTGAGTTCGATCACTTCTCCAGGAAACTCAGGTAGCGTGCGCGGACGCTTTGGTGGACAGTTCGGTAGACGCTTTTTCAATGAGGTAGATGGTGAAGGATTCTTCCCAGCTTCAAACTGTGTGGTAGGGTTGCGCTGACGTTTCTTAGAACGCACTGGTGGGTGCAACAGGCGGCTCCTGTGTGGCTTCCAATGCGACGAAAAGCTTCTTTGAACAAGGATCCAGCGTTGCAACGCCAACATTTACTAAGATAAGCTGTGGCAGCGTGGGCCGCTGTAGTATACTGATAGCTACGGTAAACAATAACGTAGGACGATCGGGTCGATGGAATACTGCGCTAAGTTGCTATCTAGCTAGAAGAAGACGATATATACTGGCCCTGTAACGTGCTAGTCCATAACAGTCTAAGCAGGGTAATCGGGTCTCGTAAGGACCGACTGACACCGCAACAGACAACAACTACTGACGGTCTAATAGCTGTACAGGTCTTGAAGTTAGTTGATAAGATCCACTTCCTAGCAGATGATGAGCCGAAGCTCATCGTCTGCCACTAGCCCCATCAGGAGTCCCATATCATTAAGTTGTAGTGATCTGATGTGTCCTTTTCGTAGCCAGCTGCTACTGCATTCAATCCTCTCAATGTTGCGGCATGTTAGGCTTGATCTACCCCATAAGCATGTACGATGTGCACCAGAGAACTTACGTTCAGGCTCTGGTTATTCTTCAGTAACGGACAGAATAGATATTGATATTCTGCTCAGCCGAGGATACCGTTCCCTTTGTACTTTACGACACCACGATTCTAGAGGTGTACAGTCGATGCGGAACGTATGCGCGTGTATAAAGGCCACAAAGTCATCGTCGTTGCGGGCATCTTGTGTTATGACCTCTATATATCCTATAATCGACTTGAGAATGGCACCACGCGGGTTCGAAGGCCCTAAAGATGGCGACATGCACTCTGGAATACGAGGTAAAACTACAGGGAGTTGTACATCGAATTCCTCCTCCCAAATTGTACTGACAGTTTTAACGACCAGCTCTAGCCAGTCTCTTGGCCAGTCCCTCTCGAAGTATGCGGTTCGACGCGCGGGACTGAGCAGGAGTGTGGCCGGATAGACGGGAACACTACTTTCCAATCAGATGAGGTGATCCAAATAACCCCTAGAATGCCTTCATGCTCGGTCATAAACGTCTTAATCTTGCTTTGCAAGCTTATGAGCTTGGTCTATGATTGTGTATCAAGATGCCCGCTTAGTTCGATCGTCAATCCCTAGTCATACGCGCCTTCTTATCCCGGAGATCGGCATGAATGGATGATGTAAGGAGCTATACAAAGAGGTAGTGTAGATATGCAATATAGGGATGTTCCGAATGCCAGAGTATTCATCAGGCAGAGCGCCCTAGGCGCTCTGTCTACCTCATCGCTTCGTATGCTTTTGCGAGGGCTGGCATTGTCGTGCTCCATTTGCAGTCATATCTTTTACCACGGGTCTCCGCTGCTGGAAGTCAAGGATATTGAAGTACTGTGCGTTGATCTTCTCCCTAGGTACATCAGCGGAAGCCACGAGGGCTGCTTAGAGCCTGCTTTGAAGATGCAAGGAGGAAGGCTTGCACAGAGAGGTTGATGAGTGGCTAATGCACGGGATGCGACGTCTCTTAGAGTCGGAATGTGTCGGGGTGTGGATCGTGAGTGATCAGTACGCATGTGCGGAAATATTGAAGGATTGAACTGAGGTTGTATTGGGTGAAGCTACGGACAGTATGTATATGTGAGTAGCTGTAAACAACGCTAGTGTGACGTGGCAGTCACTCTCATGGCAGGTGAGGTTCGACAGGCAAGAGCGCCCTGAACCGTGACAGAATGGGTTTTAGATGAGGTAAGTACTAGGAATGGGGCCCAAAATAAGCTTAGGGTGACCTCGTACTCAGCAAACAGCTGTCGTGTTTTGGGGCCATGGCGGTCATTCCGGGCGGCGTTGTACGGTGCATGATTAAACTGTGGAAGTAAGCAGTGCGCTAATTTGTAGTGAGTGGAGCCTCAGCAAGGAACTTGCAAACATCAAATAATGTCGCGGCACCGCAGCGATACAGAAAGGCTCACCTTTCTAACCCTCGGGTCCAAAAAGTTATGTACACCGCAACAAACAAAAAGGAAGATATTAGTTCGCCACGTCACTAGAAGCGACGGCATGACTGGGTGCTGCTGCCATAATGTAGATAATGACAATTGAGGTCCTGATCATCCCAAGGCAGCGCGTCCAACAGGCCATACTACGGCTAGGTTGAAGGTAAAGGTGGCCGTAAAGTAATCGAGGCAATGGACAGCCGTGGCCGTAATGTACCATGGGTAGCAGATTAACCGTAGTAAGTTACAGTACGGCTGTACGGATCATTTAAACGAATTTGTATAGGGAAGGATACACTATTAGGACTTGCAAAAGATACTGACCCCTCTGTTTTCCTGGTTACTGTTATGATGAAAGAGTGTGTTGTATGAGTGAGGAACCGGAATTCCCCTGTCAGGGCACACTAAAAAATGTAGTTACCCAATGAACCGTAGTTCTTCCCTGATAAGTTCAACCGTTACTTCCCTGCCCATAGGCAGCCGCTTCTCAACAGTTACTACATACACGAGGCATGCACTAGGTGGGACCTTTGGAAGCAAGAGATGACCGGGGGATATATATGTGAGTGCTAGACCCTGACCCATACTTTCACCACCACTCGCAGACTCTAATCTCGCCAAACCTGCCATCACACATAGCATCATTGCTACCATCTCTACCTTCTTGCTGTCACCACTACAAATTGCCTGCTCTCTCTCATCACAACATTGGAATCCATTCACATCATGCCTTCAACTATCAGATCCAGCAAGCTATTACAACCACATTAATACTAATATCAGCCCTAAGGACAACGATGTTGTGTAGGGACTGATTGTACTCAGAAAACTGGGGTGTTAAGTATCTTTTGCAACTCACCGATATATTTGTGACAGATTCGATGCGCTTCCATGACCCATACCCTAAGCCCTATTACTCATGCGCTCATTTTACCCCCTTTGTAAAGCTGTCATTGAGATTGAAAGGGCTTGTCTTTCTTGTTTATGTCGTGTTCTTGGAATGGTCCGAGGAATGGTTTCGGTACTTTCGGTACTTTCGGTACTTTCGGTACTTTCGGTACTATCGGTTCAGACTAGTGCAGGCTAAAGCATGGCCATATAGGAACCTAGTGGGAGGCAATAATAGCACAAAGATATGAGAATTACAGAACACATTCAAGCCCTGAGGATACGAAGGCAGATACGTGCAGACGAACCTGAGCACTAGGGGGGGGCTGTAGGTATTGCGGACGCGACAGATGAGGTAAGCACCACTATGAGCCACAACACAATAGTAGATAGAAACGGGATTTTAAAGAACAAACACAGAAACAGATACGTCACTTGAGGTAAAATGTACATAGGTATAGATAGAAGCCAGACCACACGTAGAGGCAAAAGGGCAGCTAGTCATACTTTTGGTGCGGTGAAGTGGGCGTGCTGATTTATTGGGCAATGCTTTGGCCAAAGCTCTGCATCCGGTCATAGCTGCGAAATTGCCGCTGAGCCTGAGCAGAATCAATCAATCACCAACTATGTAATAGTGGTGGGGTAAGCTCGGACGAGTTGAGGGTAATCCGTAAACAAACCTCGTCGGCTCTCGCCTGAGAAGCTAAATGTAGCCATCTGTGAAGAAGAGCGACCCCGCGTTGTCGCAAAAGACGTAAAACAAAATTCAAAGAGCCATGGCAGTAAAAAGTTAGCGCAGCGATGCTTCACTGACATTTTCAAGGAAGTATTTCAGGCTGCCCAAAGCCGATCTCTATGCATACGTCGCAAAAAGACGCCAAGCGCACGGACCCGACCGTTATCACAAGAATCTGAAGGAAATGGCGGATTGAAATGACGACTCAGGAAACGCGGACAATTTGGTAATGGCCCTGCTACCTCCACCGACCTCCGATACTTCCGGCCATGCATCATATCTTAAGCTGCCTCGTCCGTAGTCGCCTCGTTCTTGCTCTTTACCCAGAATTCAGCGTTCTCACTCGGTCGAGCTTTGTATCCTAACAGTCCGCGCCTTCCTCCTCCTCTAGTTTCACTCTACCCTCAGCCTACTGCAGCTTAGTACAACAGGAGGTTGCGCCACGTTCAAGTTGACAGTTTTACGGATGAGTTATTGTAATACCTCAGGTCTACTAACACGATACGTTTGAGACGTTGTGATACAGCTTTTCTTCTCGCATATCTACTGTTGCACGTCTCAACATACATGACGCCAATGCGACTACTTGTTTTCACAACCGCAGCGCTCCTTCCTCTGGTGGCTGCTCACAGCAATGAAAAAAATGATGGGCCAATGGATATGAACATGGAGGCGCCGCGACCACAGATGAAGGACAGTGGAGCTCTGCGAAGCTATTGGAGTTTGTCCGAGCACACAGCTCTGATGTATTGGCACATCGGTCTTGAAATTCTTACCTGGGTTGTCATCTTGCCAGTCGGTACGTAAACCATTCTTTTCCCAATCCACACATGCGCTGATTTTTTCAGGTGTCATGCTGAGCATTGCCCACTCACGCCTGGCTCTTGTGTCTCAATTCATATTCCTCGTCGTCAATGCTTTAGCACTTCTTCTAGGCTTTTCCTACAATCACCAGACGCCGGAGCTGTACAAGAACAACGTCCACGGCAAGATTGGATGGATAATCACGTGTATCGCTGTCGCATGGGTCGTGATGGCCTTGATTCAAGTCTACACAGCTCGTACGAAGACGCATTCCTCGGAAGACCTTGAGGATGACCAACTAAATGTCGCAAATATGGCTCGTTACCAGCACGTGCAGAGCTTACGATCCTCAACACATTCCAGATGGTTAAACGATTCGGGCCAGGGTACTGACCAAGATTCAGCGTCCTTGTACGGCCACTCGAGGTCGCCAAGCATGGAGTCGTCTGAAGAGCAGTTCATTGGGCAGGACCGCAGATACACGCCAGATGGTACGGATAATTTCGACGACAATGCTGAGAATCGTGAATTCAAAGGAACTGCTCTGGATAACTTCCTTTCGCGCAACGTTGCACGCTTCGCGGTTGGCAAGCCTCTGAAGGTCTTGAGGTTGCTTTACGTCGTAATCGATCGTACGATTCTCGTTCAGGGTTTTGTTGCCATAACCAGTGGTACTGTAGTCTATGGTGCCATCGGGGTAAGTGGCTGAAAAGATTTTCTGCTGCAGATAGCACGCTAACGAGTACGTCTAGCATGACGGAGCCATCTTCAACGTGCTGGCGCATTATATCAAGGGTGGGATCTTCTTCGGATACGGTCTGCTCACCTTGGGCCGATGGATGGGAGCATTTGCTGATTTTGGATGGGCGTGGAACGTGAAGCCGCCCATGGAAGTGGTGGGCCGTCGGCGGGCGGCTATACCTTCTGCTGAGTGGACCGAATCCTTCGTCATTTTTCTTTACGGATGCATCAATGTTTTCCTTGAGCATCTGGCAGCTTGGGGAAATGCGTGGACTGCGCAGGATCTAGAGCATGTTTCGATTTCGATCATGTTTTTTGGTGGTGGTTTGGTGAGTGGTGCCGTGCTGTTTCTTCCTTTAGTGCGACCATTCGCTGACACACCGTCTTAGTTGGGCATGATCATCGAATCGTCTAAGATGAGAGACCTCATCAATGGTTCAGTTGCTTCTGCACAGTCGTCTTTGGAGTTCCACGACAAGCCGTGGGAGCCGCCGCGGCAATACCGTTTCTCGATGAACCCGGTGCCCGGTCTAGTCATCCTGCTTCTTGGAAAGATGATGTCGAGCCACCACCAAGCGTCGATGCTCTCCGAAATCATTCACTCGCAGTGGGGGAGCATGTTTATGGGCTTTTCTCTTGCACGGGCGCTCACCTACATCACCCTGTACATCTCGCCACCGACTTCCTATCTTCCGTCACGCCCTCCGACCGAAATTATTACATCTTTCTGTCTTATGGCTGGAGGCATCACACTCATGGCGAGCAACAAGAATACAGTCACCGCGCTGGAGTCCTACGACCTCGACGCCATGTTCACATTCACCGTCACCATGGGACTTGTTGCGCTCATCATGGCTTGGACCGTCGTCACTGTTGCCATCAAAGGTTGGGCAGTGCGACGCGTGAACACTAGCCAGTTTGCCGAAGCTAACGCTGGAGTGCTAGCTTAAACAATGGCTGGCTCCGCTACAGTGGGCTCCGCTAGCATCATCACCTGTAGCTCTCTCGGGTTGATTTCCTGAGGCATGGTAGGCTAGACTTTCGGCAATGGAATACTGTTCCGAAGAAAAGTTTCCCTTAAATTTTAGCACGTAGACCTTTGCTTCCTTTGTGATGTTGCGTTTGGCCATGTTAGAACACGCCAAGAGCAAGGAGACGTACCTATCGGTACCTCTCAACCGTATTTCATACCACATGCTTGAGAGTTGCGTGGTTTCTGGATGCCCTTCTCCTCAACTCCACCGCAAATAAGAAGGATTCCAGTAAAGGAAATCTTGTTCGAACACTCCTTCAACTTGTGAGTATTGAATCACCTTCCTTGTAACTCCTTATGGTAAGCGTCAATCACCCCCAGGTTCGACACTCCTACCGAGTGGGCAGCTATCCAAATACTTCTTTTTCCCGAAGACAAAACCATCCCTCTCACCTTCTAGTCTGCAACCGTCCTGATCTATAACCCTCTGCAAACGATGCCAAATCATGAGCTCTGTAGGAGTCAATGTACAGTGCATGTTTGCAGACCTCGAAGCACAATATTCGGACAGTATCATTGGACTCATGAACAATTGCGCAAGCGATAGTGGCATTTCTGTGTGCTTATTTTGGCTGGCAATTGATGTAATTGAGATAATTAAGATGTTGAGAGAGTTGATGTTGACAAGCGCCCCTGCGCTAGCCGAGGCACCCGTTGCTGTATGATGCAACCGCGAATCCAAGCTTTGTCATATAGGAGATTGCAAGGTGTTGGGTGCGATCGAAGGACCAGAGAGCGCGGGAGTCTGACAGCTTGCTCTTGTGGAAAGACGCAGTCAGGATCGATAAAAGTATTTTCCTGGGCATCTCAAGTGTGGAGGCAACGACTCAAGAAGCTGTAGCACAATTGATACAGCTTTGAGATTACACTTATAAGCCTTATTGGTCCTTAAAAGCTCATAATTTGGATACTCGTCGACAAGCTTCTGCTTGCTAACTGACTGCCTGATTGCCCGGCTTTTGCACGACAAGACAACGGATAACGATCGCCCATGCGTCTCATGAGTCGATGCTGTGTGATAGAAGTAGGCTGACTACCGTTCAGGCATTCTGAATGCTTCCGATAATGCCTAAAATAGCGTTTATGCTTGGCTTGATGGATCTTGGAACCACAGCTGTGAGTAGGAAAGAGCGACTAAGTGAGACTTAGTCTTGCTTTCTTTCCTAACTAAGCACACCGCATCAAAGTTCCTTCATTCTTTCTACACCTTAATGCAGAGCATCGAAACATGCTCAGCACTCATCTCAAATGCCTCAGAGGCATCGTTGTTGATAGGTGCAAATGGGCCGCTCACCCTGCTAACCTGGCGCTGATCGCCGTCAGCCCGCATCCCCACCCTACAAGTCCGAAACGGCCGTCAGCCACGTTACACCAGTGGGTCTCCACCCAGTCTCCGCAAAGGTCAAGCTTCAATCTGGACACCTACGAGACGAACTTTGCCTTGAGTGGTTCGCTTCTATGATCATCGATACTCACAAATAGCAATTGCAACAGAGAATTGTGCTCCAGTGGCCTTCGTCTTGTGTAGATGCGCACACTTGCAGAATCATGTTTTCAAGACTGAAGCCATCCCAACAGTAGTAGCAGTACATGTTTGTAAAAGGTAAAACAAGATCGAGGTACAAACCACTGCACTGGAAGGCCCACCGCCCCTCGCTTCCCCGAAGCAAGCATCTCTCACATCTCAGCTTTCCATGAGCTTACAATAGCTGCGCTAGCGAAACACCACCAATATCTGCGTAAGTCATGACGATATTGGGGACCAATAGAATGTTTGAGAGTAAGTGCAATTAGTTAAGGGGGTTCCTGGCACCATGTGTATGGGTTGCTGGCGCCATGTGTATGGGTTGGAGTTCAATCAGCACTCCTACAGATTTCCGGCGCTGTGCCAATCTTCGACAACGGTGAACGATCAGCAAGTAAGCCCTACATATGACCAAATGCCTCTCTCTCCGGCGAGATACATATAAGCCATGGTGATACCTTCATATTCTTCGAAGCCCAGGACCACCAAGACACTTACCCAACCTCACTGACGAAGGACCACCATCAACATGGCAACTCACGCCAACATTGAGCTTATTCCGGGCACGGAGATCATGAATGCAGATGGCAGAGCAGACAAAGCACTGATCCCTCGACCTTCTTCGGATACTCGTGATCCACTCAACTGGTCGAAACCATGGAAACGTACGTACCGCCTTTGAATTCCCTCTGCTCACTAACACAGGCTGCAGTCACCGTCGTTGTCAGCCAGTCTCTGTTCACCTGGATCTCTGTTACTGGAGCCCTATCTATTGCACCTATGTTCCCTCTACTTGGCAAAGAGTTCCACCTCAACAACAACCAGCTGGCCATGCTCACCGGTATCACTGTCATCACACTAGGCTTCGCCAACTTCTTCATTGTGCCACTCAGCAACATCTTTGGACGCCGGGCTATTAGCTTAGTATTCTCCGTCCTCATCATGCTGTCTTGTGTCTGGCAGGCACTGGCTACGTCCCATAGGAGCCTTCTGGCTGCAAGAGCTATCAATGGTTTGGTGTGCGCAACCAGCGAGACCATCCCAGTGCAGATGATTGCCGATGTCTTCTTCCTGCATGAGCGCGGACTGTGGACTGGAGTGTACTTGTGAGTCAACCAGCATCTGCCACTAATGTTCCCCGCTGACATGTCTCAGCACAAGCTACTTCATGGGCGCCTTTCTAGGTCCCATTATGGCCGGCTCGATCGCCGCCCACCACGGCTGGAAGTCCTTCTTCTGGCTTGAGACAGCACTCTCCGGCGTCTCCATTATCCTGGTCGCCGTCGCGTTTCCAGAAACGAAGTATCACCGCAGCCATAGCTCCACCTCATCCAGCCAGTCCTCTCTCCAAGGAAAGAGCGTCGCCTCCGACACCCCACCAGACACGCAACTCGAGAAACAGCAAACCCGAACCGAACTGAACGCCCTCGAAACGACAGCCCACCCCACGGGCCGCCCCTCGCGCTCGCAATTCTCACCCTTCCAAGCCCCCGACCCGCGTTGGAAAGCCTTCATCCTGCGCGACACCCTAACACCCCTCAAATGCTTCTTCAACCCCATCATCCTCTGGGCAGGACTCATGGTCGCCGGCCCTGCCGACCTACTCCTCTTTTTCAACTTGACCGAATCCCCCGTGCTCGCTGCGCCACCCTACCTCTTCCGCCCTGACCAAGTCGGATACACGAACTTCGCGTTCGCTGTCGGCGCGCTCTTCGGTCTGGCGACTGCAGGCCCGTTCTCGGACTGGGTTGCTGCGCGCGCAACGCGAAAGAATGGGGGCGTGAGGGAGGCGGAGATGCGACTACCAGTTCTGATACCGTATATGATCATCACCATGCTGTCCGCGATTCTCGGGGGGCTCGCGTACCAGAAGCAATGGGCCTGGGGCCACATCATCGTATGGGGCTACGGACTCGCGGGTCTGTCTGTGACGACGGTGCCGACTATCGCTATCGCGTATGCGATTGATTGCTACAAGCCGATTTCAGGCGAGATCATGGTTGTTGCAACGGTGTGTAAGAATTTCATTGGGTTCTCGTACAGCTACTGGGTATTTGATATTGCGCACACCAGTAAGGATGGTTGGCTTACTCCGGCCATGATTATCTTTGCGTGTGTGATAGGTCCTGCGGTCCTGGCGATTCCGCTGTACTTTGGTTTGGGCAAGAAGCTGAGGATGTGGACGAGGCACTCGGATGTTCATCGCATGGAGGAGTTGATCTAGGACTAGGGCGAGGAGGTTGTACGCTGGTATGTTTCGCGTGCGAAGTATCGTCATTGCTGTAATAAACGTGCATGTTTCCCGCTCTTCCGAAACCGCTTGTGCACACATAATCGAATCCTTGATCATCATGCCGTGTTATGAATGGAGATCAATCAGGTTCATTGGCACCATGAAGGAACTGCGTCAGAAAGCCCTTGGATACCAAATACCTTATCAAGACGCTGTCAACTTGCGTTACCTGTCCTCAACGTATCCTAGTCGTTGTTGTCCTTTCTGAGGTAATCAACGTATGCTACCGGTACATGGAAGACTTACTCACCTCTCCCAGCAGCGGAGGGTGACTCCAACTGGGCCGAAGATTACGCTTCAACGCGACCGACGGCGGTCCTGGAATGTAAGCGTCAAACTGCTCTCTATGCTCAATAACACTCTTCCCTCGTTTGCGTGGTGAGTCGATTTCAGGACGCGTACATCTTGTGTGAACAAGGCGGGCATGATCGTCGTCGCTACAACTAGAACTGGGACGATGGAAATGGATGTGGTGAATTGTAGCTCCGGGCATGAAAGAAGATCGCTGTACAGAGCCAGTTAGAAGAAGGAAAACAAAACAGATGCCGAAGTGGACGGGGCCGCCATGGCGATTTGCGCAGTTGCTACTCGCTAGGAGACACGACTCGGAAAGCGTATCGAGGACTGGATAGCTTGCAGTGAAGACCAAGGAATAGTGCCCAGGTACGTGCAGCATCTTGTGGAAATTATTTGAATTCCATTTCGGATTGGAAGTAAGCCTATGTTACGACTTGTGAATCCTATCTATCTCCACACTCTCACCGCTCCTGAAACTCGTCCGCCGCCGACTCGCGCCCCCAACACTCGCTCTCCGCTGCCTCAGCGCACCCTCACTCTCGCCCCTCTCAGCCTCCTCAAGCGTCTCGTCACTCGAGTCGTTATGCATCTGCCCATGATTCCCGCCCACACTCTCCATTGTAAACGGACTGGCTGTCGGGGCATCTAGAATCCTCAGCTCAGCCTGCGTGAAGAGGCGTGGCATCAACAAGGTTCTCATAGGGATGTATAAGAGAATGAACACCGGAAACCCAATTGCAGCAATAGTCTGGGTGATAGCAAATGTCGCGCCAAATCCAACCAACTCCAGTCCTACGAATGCCCATACCACCCACTTCCTGGTAATTTGGGACAGAGGCTCGGAAGGCGAGATGAGTTGGCAGTCAGTAAAGAGGAACATGAGTTTCGCGGTGATACCGTTTGCTTCGAGGGCTTGGATGCCCATTACGAAAAACAGGCCGGCGAGTACGGCTTGTGGGATCAAATGCAGGACGATGAGTAAAGGACCGGACATAGTGCCGAGCGTGAGAAGGCCCTGTGCGAGATTGGATACGCGCTGCTCGACAACGTGGTCTGTGATGCGCTTCGTGTAACCCTTTTCGTCGGTCTCGGTGCGTGTCACGCAGAGCGAGGTGGTGTGGAAGGGCGCCTGCGGAATCAGGCCGTTAGGGAAGGGAATACCTAGCAGGCCCGCAACACCTGTTGTCAGGCCGAGGAGGAAGATGTCCCAGTGGAAGCCTGCGGGTTTTCGCAAGGGAAACTCGGTGCCCTGGGCGATGAGGCTGGAGACGTTGTGGTCGAACCAGAAGAGGATTGTGAGGAGGATGGCGAAGGGAATCGCGAGGAACACGTCCGAGACGCTGATGTCCCAGAAGTGGATGAACCAGCCGCGGTCGGTGGTGGGGAAGAAGGATTTTGAGGTGGGAAGTTTGAGGAGTTCGATTCCGGACATCTTGCCGATGTGCACGAAGCCGGTGAAGAAGACTACGGTGAGGGGTGTGCCGTAGTCTTCGATGAACTTGCGGACGTGCCGTGGGAAGAGTGCGGATTGGCCGACAATGCCGCAGAGGTAGGCCACGACTGTGACGAGGAGTGCGATCATGATCGATAGATATGCCGAGGCATCGCTGACTTCCCACTGGCGGGTCAGCACTTGGATGCCTTTTTGCAGGTAGATGAAGGCGACGTAAAATCCGAAGATGTCGCAAGAGAAGCGGGTGACGTAGCGAAGACCGTTACAAGAGTTTGTAATGGCAAGGATCCAGTGGAAGATCAGAGCCCATCTACGTCTGTCAGCAGGGACCCGAAAGCGGAGAGTGGCAACATACATCCCAATCCAGCACATGAAGGCGAAGTAGTTCGTGCCGCGTGGTGTTATGATGTCGTATACCGTGTAGTTGAAGACCGTGATGGGGCCTAGCCCAGTGTCAGCAAGATGTTGCATAGCCTGAGCGAAGCGAGTTGTTCCTCGCTCAGTCTTCGTCAGATAGCTTACCTGTAACACCCACAATAACCAACGGCTGCGCAGCGAACAGACTAAACACGACACTCCCCAGCACACTCGCAAGCAGCACCTCGTTAACACCAAAACTCATATCCGTCTTGACAAACATATCTAACGAGAAAGCCAGCGCGGGGAGGATACTGTGTCACATCAGCCTCTGTTCTCAAATAAAACCCACTATCCGTAACTTGAAGAGTGATAATGCTGCGCATGAGATACACGTTCAGAAGTGCTTATACAATACTAGGTGCGGTTGGGAAGTGCTTGGGAGGTGCGCAAGATCGTGAATGAAGGTGGGTATTGACGTACTTTGCGAAATACATATACACCGTAGCCGGCACAACGCGATAATCCCACGCGTCTTTCCAATCACTCAAAAAGAACGGCGCTCTTCTCTTGACATCGTTCACCATGCCAGAGAACAGCGTTGTCTTCCACCACGCATCCTTGCTTTTGTTCTTGCTCGTGTATGTGGCATTTTGTGTGGTTGGACGGTTGTTTGATGTCGAGATTCGTCGTGAGGATCGAGACTTCCATGATGCTGGGCGACTGCGGTGAGGTGAGGTGGGCGAGGTTGCGCTCGAGCGGCCATGGCGCTCGGTCGGGACCGTGATGGTGTCGTCGAGAGGCACCATGATGCGCGGTGCAGTGCTCGTCGCAGCACCCCCTATTCTCTATCGAGAAACCGAAAATGGCCTACAGGAGGTATCAAGAGTTCAAGAGAATACACCAGCTCGCCATGTTAGTTTCTGTGAGCTTGATATAAGTCCTGGGCGCATCGCGCGCCGCCGCGGAAACTAGCCGGCAATAAAGTCGTGGTCCTCGGCGGTGAGAGCGAGACATGACGTTACAAGGGTCTGGTGGGGGAGGAATTTTGTGGACGAACAGCTTAGCAATAACACCACACTCTTGATTATTGTCACTACGACCACGACGCATCAAAATCTGTGAGCGCTGAAGGCATCCAGCATATCACGAGTTTCATTCAAACTTATCTGCATGGTTTGCAGTATGTATTACATTTATTTTGCAAGACCGCAGTTTCGCTCCATCTGCCATCGAGATCGAGAGTGGGTCCACCCAGGCTCATGATCCGTATTTGATGCTCGCAAAGATGCCCGGGCAGAATTGCACGACTCAAAAGCAACCGCAATGCATGATCGTAAGGCATGCATCAGGTCACTCGGACCATCTACCAATAGTAGCGTACCTGTAGGGCCGTATTAGAGGTCATCAAGCGGCTGGCTGCAGCCTTTGGTGCCGTGTAGCCTACTTGAGGTCGATGAGGCATACCTGAGGGCTCGATGTGTTGTTTTCCGATGCATTGTTGGAGGCGCCACGGCCGTTGGTGTCGGATGGCGTATCAGAAGATGTATGGGCGGGCGCAAGCTTAGGCGGGCTGACTGAGAGAGGTACAGGTGCTCCAACATCATTGTCCTGTTCATGATCGCTCCAACCGTCAGCCTCTTCATTTGCTTTCTGCTGGGCCTCCTCCAATGCCACTGCAAGCCTGGCTGACTTCTCGCTGCTCCTCATACTGTCGAGCTCAGGTGACCCACGTATACTCGCTTCGCGAACGCAGATCCCCAGCATGGCTTGCACAGTGAACACAGCGTCATTGCCGGCGTTGTGCAGCTTGTACCCGGCGATGTCGAAGTCGTACAGGATCTTGCCCAAGGACGTAGGATTCTGCTCGCGGCGCCAGACACGGTACATGACGGCGGTGTCCAAGACCTCAAGCAGGTTCTCGACCTTCATCGGGTCGTAGCCGAGGTTCTGAAGGTATCTGACGTCGCCCAGGCTGTCGTGACCAAGAAAGACGATGTTGCGTTTCTCATTGAGATCAACACCCCCCATCAAATCGCAAAGACTCTCGACACCGTTGGTGTGGTGTGCGCCGAAAGGGGACGAAAAGCAAGCCGCAACATGTGCAGGTGCTTCAGCCAGCGAGACGATCGTAGACGTGCCAAAGTCGAAACCTTCGGGTTGGCCATTAACAAACTCCGAGTTGACCAAATGCACGTGCTCCTTGATCCGGAAGTGACGAGCGCGGATCAAGCCTCTCCAGTTCTCGCCATCCTGACCAGGTGCAATGCTCGCCAGTTCTCTTGTGTCTAGTGTGGCGACTCCTACCTCTGTGATCTTGTGATGGGCGCGCTCATATGATTCGACATCAACGCATACGAAGACCGTGGACTGGTCAAAGTCAAAGGGTGCTGGAAGTGTCTAGAAGAGTCAGTACGTGCAGCGAGGCTGGATCTATACGCTGTACGTACTGGATCGATCGCAGGTGGTAGACCACTTTGGGTTTGAGCGTTAGCTGCCGGACTTGGACGCAGACCAAGGTAGCGTTGAGCGCGCTTGAACTGGTCGGCCATGGTCTTCTGCTTCACCAGACGCTCTTGCTGCTTCCTTGCCCTTGTGGCCTTGTTCTTGGCCCTCTGCGCCTCGAAAGACTCTTCAATCAGCTGTTTGAAGGCTTCGAGAGTGCGCTCGCCAACTGGCGAACTCTCTAGTTCTCCTTCAGCGCGGAAGTCGTGATCTGGGGCGTTCTCGACCATGTTGTCGTAGTCTTCGCGAGATCGTGAGCGTCCAAGATATCGAGGTGTACAGCGTGGATGATCGGGGAACCGACTGACGAGGGCGTCCTCGCGCTGCTGGTCAGTGATGTGGAGGCCAAGCCTGAGGTGGTCGTTGATCTCACCGAGAAGGGCTTGGAATTGGGTTTCGCGAACGAGAACGAGAGGTTTGGCGTAGTTGACGATATCCCAGACGTAGTAGCTATGGTGAAGGTAAGAATGAGACACTCGGCCAAGGTGATAGCCACTTACAGATCCCACTCACGTGCCCAGAACTTGCCCTGGTCGAAGAAGGCAGACGCAATGTCCTGTGAGTGACTCGTGTTGCACCACTTGTAAGGGTACTTGGACAGAGCCACTATTGGTGTGTAGTGCTGTGTAGCTGGCGCAAGGTCGCCGCAATTGAGCTCTATGGCAGGTAGAGGAGCTGCTGGCCTGAGAGGAGTTGTGGTGATGTTAGGCTTGGGCATCGATGCCGGCTTATACGAACTTTCAGCGTCCTTGAGCCAGACGGAGCGGCGGTCAGTATTGGGTTCCTTGGTGATTGGCTTCCGTTGAGGCTGTACAGGACCAGCTGCTGTTTGGTTGTTTGGTGCGTCAACGGGCTCAAGTGCTACACCGCCTGAGGTGTCACTATCGCTGACTATTGGCTCTGGTGCTCGGTCAAGCAGTGCATCAAGGTCAGCTTGAACGAGCCTGCGGAGTCGCTCGAGACGCGCTGTCGAAGCCATGGTACGGTGTAGAAGTAGTCAGGGCGCTTGAGAAGAGAAAGGCAGGTTTGCTGGAAGTAACAACAAACGCAACACGCCCATACGCTAAGTGAATGCAGACAACTCCAACTCGGCCGTGGTATGAAGCGGAAATCCATCGTGAAGGCCTCCAAGGCCCCTTCATGAAATAAGCAACGATGATGAAGAAGGGGTGAAGGTGGAATCCTCGTAGTTCACACTGATCGATTACATGGAAGATTGGATGGCAAGTCTGATATGTGCTGCGTATCGCTCCATGGCTAGGTAGAAAGAGACGGCTGACTGGAACTCACTTGGATGCTGCGAGCACGCCTTGCCTCGCCCTGTGCAATCCTGCGAATTATGTAGCGGTTCACCATTGCTTTTGTGGACATTGAGCGTGTGCTCTCTATACTCACCCCTAGTGGGAGAGCTGTGCCACGGAGAAGGTAGTCATCATCACAGCCAACGGTAGCGCGGTGCAACAACTGAGTGAGAATGCACAAGGTAGCAAGCTCCACATCAGATCAAGCAGACACGAGAAGTTCGCTTATATCGTTGATAAGGCTGAACCGGGGCACGAAGCGTTCCTGGGGGACACGGGGGCGTTCCTGGAAGCGTTCCTGACGGAGCGCGCTAGCTTCCCATTCGGCCCGAGAGCGGCCCCAAACTCCAACATCGCGACACGCTCTCACAGCCTGGCTGACCACCACCGCCAGCACGCTGTCGTCCTCCTTCACCTCCCGTGCCGCCCCGATTCCCCCCTCCGACTCAATCGACGCGTGGCTGGAGTGTCTGACGCGGGCCTCTCACCCAGGACACTCCCCGCGATGCACCATAGAGAACACCATGGCCGACGTTGAAGATGCGCCCACGATCCCCGCGCCCACGCCCAACCCCGATGCGCAGACGACTGTCAACGACTTCCTCGACTACACCGAGTTCTACCCGTCGGACCTGGTGCGCAGCCTGACGCTGATCGGCGACCTCGATGCGACGTATGCGGATGCGGTGCAGCAGGTGCACGAGCTGACGTCGCTGTACTGCAAGCTGCCCTCGCTGCCGGAGAGGGAGCGCACCGACCCGGCTCTCCTGCGCAAGCAGATCGCGCAGCAGCTGCAAAAGGCCATCAACCAGCGCGAGTATGCATTTACAGAGGCAGCGCGGCTGTACGAGGTGACGGTGCGCCACTGCCAGCGCTCGTCGATCATCAAGCGCAAGCTGCAGGCCCAGCCAGAGCCCCCGTCGCGCGACCCGACGCCGCCGCCAGTCTCGCCGCAGGCCCTCAAGCGCAGCTACGACCGCCCCCGCCTGCACCTCACCTTCGACGGCGGCCGCAACAAGCACCAGACGTCGGCTGTCCCTCTCCCGCGCGGCCGATCACGGGCTCACAGCACATCCTCCTCAGACGAGTCTGATGGCGGCCGCCGGACCGACCACGCCGAGCGCCCCAGAAAGGCGCAGACATACAAGGACCGCTCGCAGAAGCCTCGCCCGCGCGCTCCTGGCGTGGCCGGCACGAACGTCCACAGCTCGATTGCCGGCATCTCCACCAGCAATGCCCTCGCCAAGCTGTCGCCGCCGCCGCCCGATGCGCGGCCAGGTAGCAAGTGGGCGCCCTGGATGAAGCTGACGGAGTACGAGATGGCCGTGCTTAGGAAGCAGATGAAGAAGAACGCCGTGTGGACGCCCAGCCTCACCATGGTGAACCGCGAGCTGGAGCGGAAGCACCGCACCAAGGGCGACTACGAGCGCGAGAAGGCGCGCTGCGAGGCCGCTGGCGAGGACCTGCTGGACGAGGAGCCCGAGACGCTGCTGCAAATAGCCACTGCCCAGGGTGTCGATGATCCGGCCTTGGCAGCGACTGCGAACGCAGCAAAGGGACTGACTGCGCCCAGTGAGGCTGTGCCTGCGAGAGACGAAAGCGTAGAAGCCACCGAAGGCAAGTCATCTGACCGTGATACACGGCGAAAGAAGGCTATGCGCCAGCTGCAAGCTCTCGAAGATGCCACCAAGACAATCCAGAATGCCGCCGACGGCCTCAAGGAACTCACATTCTCAGCCCATGCTGTCCCAACACCGCCCACCTCCGCGCAAAGGAAGAAGTCGACTGCGCGGCCGGTTACGAGCAAGCGGAAGCGGGACACCACTCCACCACCGAATGTCGAGAGCCCCACAGAACCGAGCAAGGAGCCGGAAGCAGCAGAGAAGGATACAACCACACAGGAGCCTGAACCAAAGCGTCCGCGGCTGCAGCTCATCGCCCCAGCCCCACCGCCTGACCACACACCGTCGACGCCAGCACCACCCTCGGCAGACACACACCCGCCCAAAGACCTGGACACGCCTGTTGCGCTCTCACCTGCAGCCCAGACCCCTACACCTTTGCCAGAGAGAATCACAAACACCGTTCAGGTACCACTCGCACCTGCTGGCCCCAGCACGCCCAAGGTCAACAAGCCTGAATCCAGGGCGGCTAGTCGAGAAGCTACGCCTGTTCAGCCATCATCTACGGAGCCAAAGAGGTCTTCACCAATTGTTGCTCTCACAGCACTCGAGCAGGCACCTGCGCCGCCCACCACGACAGCGATTTTCACACGGTCACGGCGCGAGTCGGTCGCATCCAAGAACTCAAGTCCGCCGCCAGCGGAGCCTTCGAAGCCAACGCGGTCTAATACGCCTATGCTCGAGCGAGCCGCATCACCTGAACCTGCCGTCGCGTTACGTCCCCGCTCGGCTCGCGGCCACATCCCAACACCGAAGGCACAGAGCGAGGAGCCAACGCCCAACGAATCAGGTCGGCCAATCCGCGATACGCGCCGACACAGCATTTTCAGTCAATCTGCACTCACCGCACCTGCTCCCACTCGTGTGAGCTCGCGTAGGAAGCCGCCACCGAAGGGCGAGGTGACGTCTGCCGAGAACGGACAAAAGACAGTTACGAACGTCAAGCGATCACAGGGTAGCAAGAACAACAAGAAGAAGAAGCCCGAAGACCAGCCTGGACTCGTTGAAGAAGTCGACTCGGACGAGGAGAGGTACTGTATCTGCGACGATGTCAGCTACGGCCAGATGATCTCATGCGACAACAATGTCAGGTACTCCTCAACCCTTCAACATGCGCTTCCTAACGGTTTGCAGTGCGACAAAGAGTGGTTCCACTTCGAATGCGTCGGCATGACCCAGATGCCTGCACGCCGTGCCAAATGGTATTGTCCAGATTGCCGCGAGAAGCTGGGCACCGATGCATTTGGCAACGCCAAGGTGCCTCCCGCGCTGCCAGGTCGCAGCCGCGGTAACAGGTAGGTCCTCCTCTTCTCCTGCGCCGACGGCATACTGAATTCTAGAGGGGATGGAGTACTTAGGGGCGCATAGGTCTGGGTGAGCGATGGGAGGGAAGCGGGCGCAAAGGCGTTACATCATTCGATACCCTGTTTGGACATGTGTACAGGAATCTGTGCGGATCTGCGCTCGCGATCGATTGCGGATCAGGTACCGGATTATGAGGTACACAGGCTGTCTGTGGATAACTGTGAGCATAGAGATGCTATTTCTATAGTATTCCATCAAGTGGGCCGGACTTGTCATGTACCTGCAGCCGGATGTGCAAGCGCGACTCCAGCTTTCGGAAAGTTTAAGCGAGTCTCGAATGAGGGGCGAAGCTCAGCCGCCAGGCCTCCGCCTCCAAAGTCCAGCTGCTGACAAGCACTGCCATCTTTTCTTTCCTCTCCCAGTCTTCGTCTTTTCGTGTCAACGTCTTTTTGTGCGCCCTTCTTGTTTTTGTGCTATCCTTCCAGCGTTTCCTTCGCAGCACAAGATGACCATCTCCACAACATTCGTCCTGGGCGCAAAAGGAGCGTACTTCTTCAACAGCCCCACACACTGGGCATGGCACAACCTCCCACCAGACGTCGAAACACTCTTCACCAAAACACCACCCATCCGAGACGTGATTGAGCTCACACTCGGCGCAAATGATTCCTACTTTGTCAGCTACCGCGACCACGACGGTCAGGTTCTTTGCAAGCACTACAACCTCCCCAATCCGCTGGTTGAATATCTATACGCATCTCATCCTGCTGTGATCCGTGATTTATCAACCCTCAGCATCACTCTTGGACCCTACGGCTCGTACTATGCCTGGGACCGGACTTCTGCATCGTGGAGTAACATCCCGCCTGGCCTCGAGAAGTCGTTGCTGAACCGGCTGGAAAGTCAGGATGCGTGGGGAACCACCTGGAAAGCAGACGGCTACGAAGCACCCTCTTTTGTCAGCTTGGGAAATGATGGAGCGTACTTCATGCGCACAGTGTCTGGCGGTGGGTGTTGCGACTTCAAGCTGCCGAAGGTTGAGGGAAGGGGTGGGCTTGGTATGGTGGGCGGTGATGGGTGGGAAGGGATCAGAGGGACGAATAAGTTCCTGGAAGAATGCTCAGACTTCACCGTCATCGCAGTGAGTTCACAATCGTGGTGCGCCAGACGCAACGGAGAGGCTGATTACCCCAGGCTGTGCATCTCATGCCAACACAAGCAAACGCCTACGTCCTCATCCTAACTAACGGGAAGACGTTCTCTAACCTTCCAGAGCATACATGGGCAGACTACGCCAAAATGGCAGATAAGCTGCCAACGTTTGTCCAACACATGGCTCCGTTGCCACCTATGCCTGCTCCGCCCCAGGTGCATCCGCCGCAGATGCCTCCACGGCCTCAGCAGTATCAAGATCAGCCTCCAGAATACAAGCAGAGTCAACGTGCGCAATCCGGATGCTGCCCCCATGCCAACACAGGTGCGCCGCATACTTGTTGTCCACCTGCGCCGATGCAGGCGAGGCCGTGGCCGATGCCTCCTATCAACGCACCCCAGACATGAGAACTGCCCCTCAATGGCATTGGTTTCGATGAGGAAGGAGTACGGTACGTACCTGCAGCCATTTACCTCGAGTCTTTGTGCCATCGATATTAGTGTATGCGCCTTTCTTTGTCAACACATGTCATTGTCACACAATTGTTGAAAGCCCACATCCCTCCAAGCATCTTTATTCAAGCTCGACAAAGGCCCCTTCTTCCACGTTACCCCACTGCATCTATGACTCAGTCACCCACGCATGGTTATGCCAATCGCCACTGATACACACCAGCTAGAAACATACACGCCATCTATTCGAGACGTACAACAAGTACCGCTAATTATGCACCTTTTCATCTTCCTCCTGCCCTTGGCCCTCGCCACAGCAACAAACATCCCCTGGTTCACCCTCCCAACCTGCAAGCCCGGTAACCCCGGCGCAGTATTCTACTGCTCCAATGCCAATTTCGACGGGGACTGCGTCTATCGCGCGGCGAACGATGCTTGTTTCGCGCCGCCGAGGGCGCCGCAAAGTATTGGACCGGACAAGGAGGGTTATTGTGTGTTGTTTGAGGATAGAGAGTGTAAGGGGAGTATTATTAGGTTTGATCCTGAAAATTTGGGTTTGAAGTAAGTGCTTTCGTTCGAAGGGGAGGAGAAGAGAATTTGCTGACGAGAAGTAGTAGAGTAACGTGTCCGGGCATCAAGACATGGCCGGAAAATCTGCCGAAGGTGGGGAGCATGAGGTGTCATGCTGATGCTTGAGATGCGTATGTTTGGTTGCATTCTTTTCTCGTTTTCTTTTGTTTCTCAGCTCGCTTGGATCTGATCTCTTCGTTCTCCTGTTGGACTTATTTTTGATTGTGCAAGTTGCAGTATTTCTTATCGTCTTGGATCCACCGCCTGAGCATGTTCATAATGTCATATCAAGTTTACTGGGATAGACGGATTTCAAGATGTCAATTGAACTAACCTTTACTCGGCAACATGATGCGAAAGCTAAAGTACCAGGGTGTGCTTGGCGAAGGTCAGATTTTAGGCCTCCATAGCTGCCACACACAGCATGACCGACGCTAGGGACCAAGAGTATTGTCAGGACCGCCAACTTTGCGTGAGGGTCCGCAAGCAACAAGTTGACAAAGAGTCCGAACTACCAACTATGCGGCATCGGACTCCGAATGAGAACCCTCAAAGAAGCATGTGTAGGTGCCACTGAGTACGTTCACGAGCTATATAAGCGCATTCTTCGTTCGATTCAGCATCATCAACAACAGCTGCTTCGACATCACTCAACCCAACTATTAACAAACACAACTAACCACTCAATCAACCCTCCCAACTCAGATCCCACCGAATTGTCACCATGCAGTTCACTACCAGCCTCCTTGCCATCCTCGCCAGCACAGCGATCACCAACGCGGTAGTGGTCGATCTCTTCTCCGATACCGACTGCCAGGTCCCTGCTGGGAGCCGCAACGTATGGGATAATTCGTGTGCTCCTTTGGGCGGCTTCCAGTCTTTTCGCATCACGGGCTCCGGTGGTTCGGGACAGCAGCTCTCAGCATACAGCAAGAACTACTGCGCTGATAAGGTAAGTTTTCATGCCAGATACTTGCCTCTGAACAAGAATAACAACGACAGGTGACTGCTTGTGTCGGTGTGAGCGCGACTGGAGACTGCCAGCGTGCTACCAACGACAACGGCGGCAGCAATGCGATGGGATCTAGCCCTGTTTGCGGCGCTCTTTAGGTACGTCTTGCATCCTCCTCAGCTCAATGTAACTGACGCACCAAGGTTGCTCTGCGTAGGAAAGCTCAGTACAATTGGTCATCAGTGGCAGTTTCAGTCTCACCGTAGCCCAGTTGCAACATCTCGTATAGACTGCATCTGTGGAGAGTCATAGAAGTGTTTACAATAGACGTTTTGCATGTTCAGTCCCAACCTTTACTCCACTTGTTCCAGTCGACCACTTCTGCTCCCTCGTTACGCAATTCCTCCTCCACCTCCCTCTCGATCTCTTCTGCCGTCTTTCCCTCCGCATCATACGTCGAATGCGCTCCCTTCAACAGCACGACTCTGAAATCCGCAGCCAGTGCGCCTTTACAGGTAGATAGCACGCAGCACTCGCTCTGGATGCCGAACGCCACGATCGTGCCGACATTGCGTGCCCTCAGTTCGTCCGCGAGCCCTGGGTTAGATTCAAACGTGTCTCCTGGATCAGTCTCAGAGTGAGAAGAGTGGGGGATGGAGAGGAAGTGTGTAAGAGGATGGATACGTACGAATGTTCTTGGAAACAAGGGTTTCGTGGGGTGAGGGGTGGGGTGGGAAGACGAGTTGCCATGCTCGCGTTCCGAGCTGTAGATTTCCTTTGTCGCGGGTCTCTTCATGCTGCACAACAATGATTTCCAGCCCAGGCGCTTCGCCTCGACTTTGCGCCTCGTCGATATTCGCACGCACTTTGTCTAGAATCGAAGCTCCGGCATCTCGAATGCGTCTGGCATGAGAAATCTCGGTCCCAGGACTGTCTGCGAGGGCGCGCTGGATGTCGATTACGAAAAGTGCTGTGCGGGACATGATGGGATGGCCCAATTGGATGATGTAGTTCGAGTTGGAGAAAAGGGAGATGGAGACGCCGGGATGTGAAGGGAGAGCTGGTGATAGTAGTGATGAGTCATTGCTTTGGATAGGGGAGAGTCACCGTTGGCATCAAATTTGCTTTCGGCAAAACAATGTGTAAAAAATAAGATGTGGGGGAGTGCCAGCTCGTTGTTTGAAGGAGAAAGCAGCGGAGTCTGGTCATGAGCACTTCGTGTCCTTGATTGAATGGCGAAACGACGACCGGGTCTTGACGGAGAAGAAAAACATGCTTCTATGCATACACACTTCGTCTTCAACCTCAAACATTGGTCTTGTATGCATTCGATTACTCGAAAGCTTTCAGTAGTACAGCATGACGGAGACTGGGCAGAGATGTAGTTCTTTGATCCGCAAGCGACAGCCGAGACATGAACTTTTTCAAGGCGACTCCAAGGAATCAGTTGAGTTCCGTGTACAGAACAACTGCGGGTTTGAGGAATACAGTTATTTCCAAGGCGTGTGACAAGGATACCGAAATGGAGGTTCCTCCCATACTTCGATACTTGTCAGGCGAAAGCTCACAGATGAGTTTTCCGATATCCACTTGCAAAGTGGCAGACGGTAAGACGTGATGAGAGGTGAAGAAAACACCTCGCGTTTCTGAGATCAACAAACGATGCAGACATGAAATTTGGTGCATTTAGCTCCAGGCGGACTGACTTTATGCCAGCTTCTGAGACTTGTTCCGGATACCTGCACAGTAAAACGTGCTGTAGGTGTTTCCCTTCCGTCGTCAGTCTCGACAGCAAGCGTAGACCATAATTCAGGAAATACTCAGTTTAGAAGCAGAGGGTCACAAGTCGAGATGAAAGAGAAGATAGGCTTTTCGAGTTCAGAAACCTTGCAGACAGGATCAGACATCAGCCGTGGGAAGTTGACTTTTTTGGGGAAAGGGCAGAAGAGCATGGAGGTAGAGAAGCCAATCTTCAGTAGCAGAAAACTTTGCAACCTGGTTCGACATGACTCTACAATCTTGCGGCTTTGAAAGCGAATATGGGATTTGCACGGTGGATGCGAGAGAGACGCTGCTCATGCACTCCAGAAAAAGCACGACATAGGAGACTTTGGTTTGCATCGAATTCTTGGTCCTTACAATCGCGCGATAAATTAAAATGAAGATGAAGATGAAGAAGAGAGAAGAGAGGTACAATGGATGTATATATCTAAGCGGAGAAGGAGAGGACACGTGCAATACGCCACAGGCTTGTGTTGATAGGGTATAATCCACCCTCTGTTTCATTTGCGTATGGAGAAGGATGATGTAGAGATGTTAATTCTATGTTTCTCAGTCCGATAAGGGGACGTGCATGATGAGGTCGAGGTCGATCGGCATATGTCATGATGTAGGGCTGAACAGCGCTAGTCGAGTCAGGCGCTCCCAGACCAAAACAGCCCTAAGCTTTGCTGCATCGTATCGCCATGCTACCGACCGCACGACTACCCACCGTTGACTTCCGCTCGCTCCTCCTGCCGCCCATTCGCATACATTTACGCACGCTACACAGCTTTGCTCGTCCACAATGCACTCCAGTTGCGCTACACCGCGCACGCCCAGCGGTGACATGTCTCGAACAGCGCCGCTCACTGCACCTCTACAAGACGGCTAAGGCAAGAACAGCACTGGGCATGCACAAGATTCTAGACTTCGGGCTGTACAAGCAAGAGCCGCCCAGCGCATCGAATCACAAAGTGAATCTCGTGAGGAGCGACAAAGACCAGAGAGCGATCACGAAGGACATATCACTACAAGAACTTTACGACAACCACATCTCGCCTGGCAAGTTCCTCTACATGACAGAGCCGATCGGCAAGAAGCTGTCTGAAGACTACGAGACAATGCGCGACGAGAACATCCCCTCCCAGCACAACAACTACGCCATCTGGAAAGCGCGCGCCATCAAAGTCGATGTCAAGCACCCCCAAACCGACCGCAAGCAGTTGGGTGCGCTGAAAGGAGTACACCTGCTCCTCGCCAACCCTATAGGATACACAAAGGAAGCGCTCGATCGCGCGTACCAATTCATCGAGCTTGGCTCGCCCGTTGAATTCCGCGTGCGCCTGCTCGGCTCGCAGATGCAGAAGAAGTTCAAAGGCGTGGTTCCGGATCCAGGCGCGTGGCCGTGGATGCACGAACATTTTCCACACTTGAGGCCAGACTTCATACGCAGGAGTATGCCGGAGGGTACAGAGTTCATCATCAAGCCCCTCAGCGACGGACGAAGCATTCAGTTTGTGCTGGGCAGGCAGGCGGCACAGATGCCCAAGTTGGATCTCACGAAGAGGGTGTTCAGGGTCAAGGCGGCGGTGCAGGAGTCGATGGACAAGAATCCGATGGCGCAGAGATGGACGATCAAGAAACAGAAAAAGTTGGGTCAGGGGGGCGTGAGAGAAGAGGCGGAAGCTGTGAAGGACGGGGGCAGGCCGAGTGTGGATGATGGGAATGCGGTTGAAAAAGCACGATTGGAACAATTACTTGCCGACGCGAAAAGTGGGGCGAGGGGGCTCCTGACGCTGGGCGAAGCCGAATGCGCAGAGGGAGACGGCGCAGAGGAAGCCGCAAAGAAGCTTGCAGTGGTGAAGAAGGAGACGAGGAGATGGCGGGAGCAGTACGGCAGGGCGAGTGGGATGGACGGACGTGGGATGGACAGACGTGGGATGTGGGCCAAAGGGGAGCCCAGTAGGCACCAGAGCAAAGCGAAGCTGCGCAAGCAGAAGCAGTGGCAGAAGCAGCGGCAGAAGCAGCAGCAGAGGGGAGAGTCGGGCCTGGAAATCAAGTAGCAATGGACATGGAGAGTCGTGGTAGCACACGGTGTAGTCCCAAAGGCAGGCACGTCAAAGCGGGTCTACCAGATCTTGGGGACGCTGCATCCACACACAACCTCTCCACCTCAATTCAAGATGAGATGCTTTCGAGGCGTGCGAATCCCTGAGACCAGACGAAGACGCAATCGAACAGTGGCACATGGTGTTTGCAATGCTGCGACGGCCGGTCATTGTGTCGGACCCGTTTCGACGCGGGCTCTTGTTTCCATGTTGGTCATCGTTTTGGGCACCAACCTTTTCCCCAAGTCCGGCAGAAGTTCGTCCGCCGCGTCTGACATACATCTCGTCTCCTCGTTCCCGTACAGGTACCTAAACACCTCGATTTCCGTGCGAGCACACACACACACACACACACACACACACACACACACACACACGCACACACACGGCTGCCTGCATGCTGCCCGCGAGCGCGACGCCTCCCCACTAATCGCTCGCCCGCGCGCCCGCCCATTCTTAGCCCGTCGACCGCCTCGCCGTCGCATCGCTCGCCCGCCGTGCGCACCCCTCCGCTCGTTCGCAGCGCCCCTTCCCACCCGCAGCCCCCGCGCACCCGCGACTCGCCCCGTCCGCGAGCTCACACGCCCGCTCGCGCCCGCTCACGCCCGCTCACGCTCTCTCAATGAATGCAGCGCGCCAAGCGTGCCGGCCAAAGCACCAAGTCCTGGTGCTAAAATGCTACCCCAAGTACAACAAAGCCAACGTCGACGTGCGCGCCAACAGCTCCGAGCTGTCCTACCTGCTGTACTACGCCAGCACGCGACGCTCGAAGCTCACAAAGGTCACTGACTTTCTCGACAAGCGCGCGACCAGCGATGTCTGGAAGGGCCGCACGGGAAATGTGCAGGTCACGCTGCAGATTGTGACGGCGGTGGTTGAAAAGTGTCCGAGAGACCTGCCGCTGTACCAGCGCGCGGTGTTGCGCATCCTGAAGACCATCCTGAAGAGCGAGCATGTCGGCATGGTCGAGGACACGCTGCCGGCGTTCGAGGCGCTGTGTAGGCACCAGGAGCCTGCGAGTCTAGCGGCGGATCTGGAGTACATAAGACAGTACGAGGAGATCGTGCAGTTGTATGCGCAATTCGCCGCCAAGGAACAGACTTCATCAGCAAAGGGCGCGGCGCAGAGTTGGCCGGTGCAGCTGAGATTCAGGAGGGCGGGGTTGACAGCGTTGAAGGCGGTGGCGGAGAGTGAGAGTCTGGGGAGCGAGACGGGGAGGCAGCTGAACGCCATCATTCCGGTGGTTTTGGCGAACATATACGCGGAGAGTGGCGCGTACTTGAGCAGGCTGGAGTCGAGGGAGAAGGATAGTGAGGCGCATGATAAGGAGCTGGCGCTCAGTCGAAGGAAGAGCGTGTCCACGGCGGCGCGGACGAGCACGAACGAGGATGAGGAAGGAGGCGATCCGGTCGCTGCGTCGGGCACGACGGAGGCGGCAGACAAGCTGGCTGAGGAGAAGGTCGGCGTGCTGGCGCTGCAGGCTCTGCGCAACATCTTCCAGGGCGTCAACCGTGGTCAATTGCGTCTTGCGACTTCTGCCGTGCTCAACTTTATCGGCGCGAACGTCAAGGGGCCGCATCCTCCGGGTGAGAGCTGGGCGACCAAACTGATGGCTATCATCTGCGCCTGGGCGCCTGTGCAAGACCGATACGCCATCCTCGTCGCCGTCGTCGAGGCTCTCGTACGCAGCCCGGTCGTTGAAGACGACGTCGATCGACAGCTGGTGCTTGCGACTGTCATCGACTACCTCCTCAGCTCCACCATCAACTTCATCGGGCTCAGCGTCATGGATGTGCTGGTCGGCCTCATCTCTCACACTCTATCACTCCTACAGCTCGGTGGACCTGGACTGAGCACACTGCCCCACCACCAGCAGACGACACCGGCGCTGTCAGAGAAGCACTTGGATGGGCAGATCTCGACTAGCAATGTTGGCGTGGTTATGGATGTCGTCAAGGTGCCTTCAAAGTCCAGGATACGCCTACTCGATACCGTGCGCAGGTGCATCGCTGATCTGGCCACACATGTCTACTACACGGACCAGATCTCGGACATGGTCGAAGCCATCTTGAGCCGACTCAAGCCCTCGCCGACGTCCACCACGACTGCCGAAGCGATAGAGAACCCCGAAGAGGCGATCGATGTGGTTGTGACCTCGGGCAGCCTGCGAGAGAAGACACATGTCGACAGGTTCTTCTCGTTCGAAACAGCACGCCTAACCGCGCTCGAAGCCGTCAAAGCTATCATCAAAACCGCAAACGCACGCCGACCCGATGGCTCCTCCGCACCGGTAGCACGCAGTAAGATTGGCGTGAGCGTGTGGGAGGGTACACAGTGGCTTCTACGCGATCCTAGTGGGACCGTAAGGAAAGCGTATGTGGATGCTCTTGTCACCTGGCTGAACCTAGAAAAGACGAAGCAGGATTTGAAGATTGTGGACAATTACCGGAGGAAAGATAGCGACCACGACAAGGGCGGGCTAGCCAAGCGCGCCGTGTCGAATGCGTCGCAGCGGGAGAAGTCGCCAAGGCCGGGGAGGAACAGCTTTCTGCCACTCCTGCATCTGGCCGTGTACGAGAATGCGCTGCAGTTTGTTGACTCGGAGGCGGACTACCTGCTTCTGCATCTCCTTCTCGCGACATTGATCGAGCGACTGGGAGCCAACGCTGCACGGAGCGGGCTGCCTATGATCATGCGCCTGCAGGAAGAGATTGCCACCGTCGAAGAGCCGGCCGCGAAGGTACGGATAGGCAGCCTCGTGCATGGCTATCTGTGGGCTCTCAGCATGGCTTTCGACTTTGAAACATCCGCCATCGGCCGCGCAGTGCACAACGAGGTCACGCGGCGCAACAACCACGGCTTATGGCTCAAGAGCATCCGCGTACCGCCCATGCCGGTAGACCGCATCGACGCTCCGCACCCCAGTCTCGCACAGCTTCCGGCGTCGGTGGTTCAATCTGAGTCTCTGATACCGTTCGACAACCGCGACGCCCTCGTCGAGAAGATCTCGGAAGGCTACTCGACCTCCCTACAATCGCCCCCCTCCTCTCCGCCTGCCTCACCTGGCCGCTCCATGTCCGCATCATCCTACTCCGGCCTTCCCGTCATTCACCAACCCCCTACCATCGAAATTAACAACATCCTCTCTGCGCCCACCATCCCTTACAAGGTCCGCGAAGACCTTCTCGCCGACTGGACGCGCGATCAATGCCTCGCAGCCAACACCAAAGGGTCCTCCAGCGCATCCATCTCCGGGAGCAGGAGTGGTACGCAGTACACAGGTAACCGCAATAACTACCTGGGTGTTCGCATATCCAATGGCGAGCTCGACAGCAGTGCAAACTCGCCCAGTCAGAGTCCAAGGAGAGCGCACTCGAGACCGCCAAGTTTGGCGTACGGTCTCGTTGGTCGATTGTCGTCGCCGCAACGGCGAAGGAGTCCCAGCGAGAATAGGGGGAACGGGAACGGGAACGAGACTCCGAGGAGTAGGTCGTCACTGAGGAGCACGGTGAGAGTGGATGATCTGAAAAGGGCGTTGAGTGGCTCTGGTGGCGCGCCGAGGACGGGTTATAGCATGCGTCCGCCGACCAGACGTGAAGAAGACGAAGAGACGGACAGCTTGGTCAGCGCGCACTCGCTCAGCGACGCGAGCTTCACTACAACGCACGAAGCGCTTGCTCGCGAGCGACAGGCCTTGGCTGCAACTGCTGGCGCCGAGGACCTAGGCACACCTGCGGCAACTCTCACGCCGCGCCCGATGACTGCGCAGAACGATGCCGGAGGTGCGGCTGGGGGCCAGTACTTCACCACCCTCGAAGGCGACGTCATACCCCCCGTTCCCGCTATCCCCGCAGACTTCCACGGACAGGCTACACCACCCACCACAAATCCGACGGTACGGGAGGGCAGTCACATCGACTTTGCTGCCTCGGCGAACCAGCCTCAGCACACCAATGGCACGAGCTCGTATGCGAATCCGAATGCTGGTACCGTGCAGAAGAGCAGGAGTGTGAAGAGCGGTGTTAGTAGGGGGAGGAGTGGGGATAGACAACGCAGGGGCACTGAAGCGAGTAAGAAGCCGGCGGTGGTGGATGTCGACAGCCTTTTGGGCAGCATTGGGCTGAATGATGATGACGATGATTTGAGTGTGGGAGGCGAAGGTCTGGGGAAGGCGCCTTATTGATAGCTGTTGTGTGGAGGGGGGCGGAGCGCGCGGTAGATAGTAATGAGTATGAGCATCGTTATCTTCGTCCTTCGCGTTCGATATGCATGGTTAAGTAAGGCTGCCTATGATTTGCTGGTGCTGCGTTTGCACACGCATACCTGCGGCCAAAGCAGCGGCGAGTGTGTGTGCCCCCCCCCCCCCCCCAAAGCGCTGTATAAGCATCCCTCCGTGGCCCTCATGCTCTTCTCCATCGCCATCTTCTGCATGCTTCCAAAGTATCAAAAGTACAAGGCCACTTATCATGTCTGAGCTTTCTGTCTGCTCAGCAGAACCAACTCCAGTCAGGTTATGTCCGCCTCTCTGCTCCTTCCAAAAGTCTCCAACGAAAGATTTCATGTTCTGTCCCTTTCTCTGCGGCTGAAAACACCGGCGAGTTTCCTCTCTCCTTCATCCTGGCTCCTCCGTTCTTGGAGGCCAAACGGCACATAACATTGGATGCACGCCTGGGCTCTCTGCCGGCCTGCCAGAAGACATCATGCCCTGTACGCTTCTCTGCCCTCGAAAACCCTAGTGACTTTTCTCTCTCCGTCATCATCATCAGTCTGCTTGCTGCAACCCCGAAAAGGTAGCGCATCTCAATACATGTCTGGAGCATCCGTCTGTTGTTGAGGATCACGGGCGATATCTCTCTCCTTCATTATGTTCGGGTTCTCGACGATGGTTAGAAACACGGTCTCAGCAAGCGCGGTGTCTAGCTCTGATCTGTTTGTTCAGCATGTCCGAGACAGTCTCTCCTCCATCATCATGCTCCCTCGCTCCTCGTCATCCAAAAATGAGTGAGAAGCGGAAAACAAATGCAGGCCATGTCTGCTCCCAGAACCACCACTCTCCTTTGTATGGGAGGCCTGCGCTGCTTGGGCGTTCTGTATAGATCATCGTGAACATTCTCTCTCCATCATCATGCTCCAGCCTCTTCAAGCCGATCGGTAGTTACGAGAGCCAGGAAAATCGAGCTGATGTCTTGTCTGACTTTCTGTTCCAAGGACTGTTGGTGATGCTGGCATATGTGCCTTGGGGACGGTCTCAGCAAGGCATCATGTGCCCCCAACTCTCGCATTTCCTCGAAACGACAGACTAGGCTTCAGTAATCCTTGAGCCGGAAGCCCACATCGCAAGCATTGTCGAGAAGGCTGGCCGATTCGTGGGTGCGTAGTCCAACGACGTCCGAACGTCACGCCAACTATTCTACCGCCCTATGTATCATGGCTTTTGTTTCTCAAACAGCTCAAATCGTAAGAGGGTGTTTTGGATGAAGCACAGGCGTTACTTTGAACCTCGCAACCGATCACTCGTGGCTAGAGTACCCGTGTGGCGGCCGGCCATCACGGTACTATCCCACACCTCACATCTCGCACGCAGGCGAAAACTTGCAAAAACACATCTCCAGCCTCACCAAGCCGCCGGAACATACAAAGGTACTCTATGCCTTCCTCGTGGTGTGGAGGTTCGCTGATAAGCTCCTGTTAGCCGTCCACAATGTCCCACGAAAGCGTATGGTACTCGCGCCCGCGCACGTACGGCAAGGGCTCAAGAAGCTGGTACATTCCTCCGCCCCCATCCATTTTTCCCCCCAAAACTCCTGACCTCTATCCTCCTTTCGTTCTCCTATCCTTCGTCGAAGTTGTGCTGACTATTGCAGTGTCGTCACCGGCGAGCGCAAGCACGCTGGTGTGATCCGCAAGTACGGACTCAACATGAGCCGTCAGGCGTTCCGGGAGAAGGCTGCTGATATCGGGTTTGTCAAGGTAAGTAATTTTGGGGGAATGGAATGGGAGGGCTGGAAAGAAGGCTAATGGGGGGTTTAGTACCGCTAGACATCAGGTAGAAAAGAGATGGAAGGGAGGGAAGAAAGCAAGGGATGACAGTGTTAATTCGGACTTGAGTCATCTGTCGAACCAAAGAAAGAGACGTCGCTCACTCCACAAGCTCTCCCATTCGTTCAAATCCCGTGTATTCCATTGTGGGTTCCTGTCTGTCGATCACTGTCACGCCGCTAAATTCCCAAAAGAAAGTAGCAACGGGCACTGCCATATTGTTGTGCGCCCGAATCGAAGCCAATCGGTGTTCAGTCTTGACTGAATAGTGCGATGCCTAGAAAGAAGCCATGTGGACTGATTTCAGCTGCTTCTTCAGATCAGCAACCGTGTGGAACGGGAGCAGCGGACCCTCAGGTGTAGTTAAACCAACCGAGTGGTTGCCGATGATGACTGTGTGCGGCTTGACTTCCATATCCTCGGCCTGGTCGATCGATCTGGGCGACCGACTTGTCAGCGCCGAAGTTGCCGTGAATGTTGCTAGGCTCCTCGTACAGCTTGAGAAACGGCAGGCCGTGTAGACAGCAGAGCTGAGGATCTGGGCGTTGGAGACAGTGGCACGACCTGGCTGCCACTCAGTACCAAAGGTATCAGGCTCTGATGATGAGAGACAAGGTGACAGCGAGACAAACCAAGTGTGACTTTGCAAGCGAGAACAGCGAATCAGATAGAAACGTGTAGAAGGTGAGATACGGACTCATGGTTGAAAGTTGCCATGGAATCAATACCATGATCCTGAAGAAGTCCCTCGCTGCCGCGCTATGCAAATGAATCAGGTGCTCATGTTCAAGTGCGCCAGTAAGCGTTCCTGCTGCCCTATATCAAACTCTTTCTACTTTCCCTCACCAAATGCAAGCCTTTCTCGCAGTCCCCACAGTACCCCTTCACCCACGCCTGCACGTTCTTATCGTTTTTCTTCGTTCCATCTAACATCGTGCCAACCCTTGCGCACTTTTGTGTCTCATCCAGCAGCCAGTGCTCATACTCTGCTTCCACCACTTCCTGCTCGATACGGTTCACGACGCGTAGAGCAACGAGCAAGTCATGACGCTGTGAGCCCAAATTGCGCCGTGTGCGCTCAAGACGTCTTGTGCTGTGCGTGGTCGGATCATAGAACGAGTTCGGTGATGATGCGGAGGATGGGTGGTCAAGGAGGTGCGTAAACGTTTGGTGACTAGTCAGAGTTAGCATAGTATACCACACGACGCACATATATCAACTTACCACCTGTTGTCCGAGATGCTCTCGGTGGGCAGTGCAAGCTCAAGACTGGTGTCGTTGGGGTTGGCGAACGCTTCAGCGATATCGCGCAGGTAGACCGAGCGCATCATACTGGTTGATGGTCCGACGCCCAAGCGCGACATGTAGCTGGCGGCATTGCGCTCATTCCACCACGCCCAGCTATCTTTCGAGGTGTAGAAGAAGTTCGCTCCGCCACTGACCAGCAGCAGCACGACTAACAGCTTGTGTGCGGAGACTACATTGCTGATGCCGGCGAAAATAGCAAGCACCCAGCTCATGACGGTCGACAGGACACTGATAATGACGTTGCCCACATACTGCGCAATGAAGGAGCCTGTCGTTGTAGGTTGCAGCTTGAATTTGCGTGGGCGGTTCGGCGGTGGGATGTCTTCTGCATTTATCTGCACAGCCTGGGTCTGCACACCAATCTGGCCGAAGATGTTCGTGACCTTGCCAGTGCTTCTGTTGTGCCCTAAACGAGCGACTTGATCGTTGACGACATCGACAAGATCCTGTGCTTCAAGCTCCAAGTCCTGAAGACCCTGGCGCTCAATAAGTTTTTTCGCAATGTGTGGGTTTCGCTTCCAATCGATCTTGGTGTGAACAGCAAGCTTGCACCTCGCCTTCGAAACGTGTGTGATGACAACCTTACTGAGGAGCACGAATCGCTCATGTCCTGGCAAGTACCATGGCGTCTTCCTATCTGACACTACGTAGCAGAGGTGATCGTTCATTACTTCGATGACCTGATAGTCGTTGATGACAGGGTTAGCACCGTTCTGACCGGGCTGTGCAATCTCGTATTCGAAATCACGACGCTGACGGGTCTTATCGGTTGCTGTCCAAGGCCCTTGTACTACGCGCTTTGCAAGCCGTTCCCTGTACAGCAGCTGGAAGACCGCACTCTTGTCACCGAACAGAATGTGGAAGAGAGCCTTTGCGCTGATCTCGTATTCCTTCTCGACTGCGACACGCATCATGCCGGCAGGAGCGAACACAACTGGCTGGGATGGCAACCTGAACTTGGCTGTACTTTTGCTGGCACTGACGCCGGATGGTCCAAACAAGTTACCATCGATGCGAAGACTTGTCTTGATATTCTTCCCGCCGTAGCTGTGATCCATGGGCGTATCCGGCGAGATCTCTTCCCAGCCTTCTTCACCGGCCGAGTGTTGGTTGTCATCAGCCTCCATCTTGATGAGTGCTTTGATGACCTCCTCCAATTCATGTTCGCCTGTGGTGGCGTTCCGAACCAGAAAGTTGAGGCGTCGCTGTAGAAGCTTGAGAGGCTCGAGAAAAGTCTTGACTGTGATCCTAGTCGCGCCGACTTCTCTCACGCCAGTCTTGAAGTGTAGAAAGAGGAAGTCACAGTCTTTGCCAGGTGCAGCAGTGACTTCACTGATCTGACTCATGATGATGCCCGTGACCAGGACAAGACCAAGATGGTTGCTGTAGAAGTATATGTCCTGGGTCGTGACATAGACACGACCTGGGAACTCTTGCTGCTCAGTCGGATTCCAGACAGCACGGAATACCAACACGAGCTTTTCTGATCGTGGCACTGTAGGAAAGAGTATACGGAACTGTGCGTCTTGCATCCTTAGTGCAGCCGGGTAGTTGTTGGGGAACTCCCCTTCCGAGGTGGATGGCCGGCTCAGGGTGCCACCGAGACTGATAGTCTTTCGATGAGAAGGTGCTGCAGGCGTCGTGCTTGAAACAGCATCTTGATTTGCGCTAGCCTCGGTTTTCGCATCGAACGGTTCGCCGAGAGGGGCATTGATGGGACTTGGAGGTCTGGATATGCTGCGGTCACGAGTACCTGGCTCATCTGGTTTGCCGATCTTGTTTACGTAGCCCCAGTTGACAGAACCCCACAGATTGGCCATGAGACCGCCAGGCATGTTGCCAGACTTGCCGATACCAAGCCCTCGCTCTCCACTGACAGCCACTGCAGCTTTACTGAGGTTCGTGGGTGCCGGCGGGTTGGCGAGAGTATTCGGAGACAGGCTCGTTTGCGGGAGTGTCTGGCCCATGATAAGGCGCGTGTCTGGAAGACCAGGCGCAGGAGCGGCGATCTGTCCAACCTGCACGATATTGTGGCTAGCCGAGGCAAGACTGGCGGAGATGAGACTAGCAATGCCACCAGTTGCAGACGAGGGGTTGCTTCCGCTTAGCTGCGGCCCTGCCGTAGACTTTCGTGACAGATCAAGCTTCTCCATAATCCGGGCAGCATGGTCACGTCGACCCGTCTCGCCGTCCCTGTCAAGTCCAGTGCCGCGGCGAGGGAGGTCGATGCTAGCGCCTCGAGAAGCCTCACCAGGTATGCCGAGCGATGTTTCTGCGCGGTCAAGGCCAGTGATTTCGTCGCCAGGGTGGGCCGCATGGCCTTCTGACGTTTTCGCAGCGAACTCGGGTGCGACTGGCGGACTGATTGAGAATGCAGCGTCGACAGAGGCTTGAGGTCCAGGCGTGTCCTTGGACGAGTCCTCCAGGGCCTTGCGTTTGGCGACTTCGAAGGCAGAGATCCACTCAGTGATGTCGCTCTGAGTCTCAGCTTGGAGCAGGATGGTGGTATCCTTTGTCTTCACTTCAAAGCAGAAGCGCCGTTCTTCCTGAAACGCTGGACGGATACCGCAGAGCAGCACACCGATCTTCTCAGACTCCTCTACAGCACCCGAGCGTGTACCTTGCGTGAGCCAGCCGAAGATGCCGTTCTTGACGAAGAACCATCTCCTGACCCAGTATGTCCTTGCAGGCTTGCCAGTGATGGTACGCTGGAAGAGCCAGCCCTGCTTCTCTGCCTTCTCGTTCGCGGGATCGGATTTCGCGGGCGACTGCAGGTTGGCGGAAGATGGTCCCGGGGTGCCTAGGTAGGCTACGGTAGAGGCTGTGTACGAGTCGAGATCTCGCGACGGTCGTGCGCTGAGCTCAGCAGCAGCCTCGACCTGCTGTCGTGCAAGGTGCAGCTCCCTTTTGAAGACGCGCTCGCCATTCTCCATCTCCTTGCTCCAGCCGCGAACTCGCTCGATGTCTAAGTTACCGAGTGCAAATGCCTTGGCGGGAGCATCCTTTGCTGTCTTCATGTCGCGCCACTGTTCGTGTATGACCTTGACGAGGACCTTATCCAGCGTCAGTCGCACTTGCGGTGCCAGTACGCAGAAGTTCATGCTCGCTTGCAGGTATGCACGCCGCGCTTCGTGTAGCTGGAAGGCATCTTCTCGCAGCGACGATGCTTCCTTCGACTTGACCTGGCTGGCGTAGCGCGCAATGGCGCCGTCGAACGTACGCTGTGTCAGGTCGAGGTTCTTCCTTGCCTCCTTCAGGACGCGAAGGTCGTTGTTCAAGAAGGCTCGTATGGGTTCACAAACACTAGTCTCTGCCTTCTTCATGCTTCGACACGTGCTGTTCCAGTACTCGCGCGCGCCCTCCCCGAACCGCTTGAGCGCGAGGACAGTGTAGTCATGGTCGAGGATGGCTTCGGACAGCTGAAGCGGCGGGTGTGACGCTTGTACGTACGTGTCGACTATTCCTTGGAGGGCAGTGAGCTCAGAGGCGAGCCGCGACGTTGCGCGGACGTACGAGTCGAGCCATCGTTCGATGAGCTCGATCTGGTCACCAAAGTGGACGGCGGTTGCACGAAAGGTAGGCGAGTCGAGGGCGGCTTCTTTGATCACCACAGGGCTGCAGATTGCTGTAAGCCTCGTCCCATCTGGTGGATATCATCTCGACCTACATCAGCGCCAACGGCCTCGAAACGGGCTCGAGAGTGGGATGTTGAGCCTCCTCGTCAGCCATGACGGAGGCTTATCGCGGCGTCAACGCTTCAGAAACGCGGTGTTGCGTGAAGAAGTTCAGCACGACCGGACAGTGAGGCTATAGTACATGACAGCGAACACAGGTGGGCATGGAGAGCCCCGGCGCGGTTGCTGTTCACTGCTCGGCCGTGCTCGTATTAGCTCGTAATGCCCGAAATGCCCGACTCGCCCACCGACGTAACGTCCCGGCGAACAGACCCTGGGCCCCGAACGTCTCCACTTCTAAGTCGAACTCTTGGCGCGCGCCTTCCTCTGCGAATTTTTGAGGGAGTCGCGATGCACGCCTCACAACACCAAAGATGCCTCGGAAATCCTCTGCAAGCAAGCGCGAGCTGAACGGCGCTTCCGCCACTGCCGAGCGCCCAGAGAAGAAGGCAAGGCTGCTCGACAACACCGACGATGAGGATTCAGAGGCAGACGCTGGCGCAGGCTTCCAAGTGAACGAGGAGTATGCGCGCCGCTTCGAGCACAACAAGAAGCGCGCCGAGCAGCACAGGTGTGAGTAGCGGTGTGCACGGTCAGCGTCGCGTCGGTGCTAACCGTGCCGTAGTGGAGGAGAAGTACGGCAAAGGCAGCGCTTTCCAGCACGAGGACGAGGACTCGGAAGACTCGGAAGAGGGCGTCGAGGAGGACGATGCTGCCGAGCTGCTCGACGAAGCGCTCGACGACGAGCTCATGGCTACGCTGAAAGCCCTCAAATCGAAAGACCCCCGCATCTACGACAAGGACGCCAAGTTCTACACCGAAGTCGCAGAGGGCGACGGCGGCGGCGACGACGGCGACGGCGCCAAGAGGGACGCTTCGATGACGCTGAGGCAGTTCCACACCAGGAACCTGCTCGAGGGCCGAGTGCCCGGGGAAGACGACGACGATGCGCCGCCCAGGACATACGCGCAGGAGCAGGAGGAGATCAGGAAGAGCCTTGTCAACGCTGCGGCTGACGACGAGGACGACGACTTCCTCGTAGCCAAGCCCACGCCCGCGGTCTCGAAGAAGGGCCGCGTCAAGATCACCCAGGACGATGTTCTCAAAGCCGACCACGACCCAGAGCTCTTCCTGTCCAACTACATGGAGTCTCGCGCATGGGTGCCCGCCGACAAGACACAGTTCCAGCCGCTCGACTCCGACGACGACGAGGAAGACGCCGCCGCCGACGACTACGAACACGCGTACAACACCTACTTCGAAGACACCACCGGCACCAACGAGAAGCTCACCACCTACGCCCGTGACGCCGTCGCAGCCACAACCGTCCGTCGCGACGAAGGGAACAGCAGAAAGAAGGCCCGTGACGCGGCCAGGGCCAAGCGCGAAGCTGAGAGGAAAGAGCGCGAGGAAGACCTGGCCCGTCTACGCAAGCTCAAGGTCGAGGAGATGGAAGCCAAGGTCAAGCAGATCCGCAAGATCGGCGGTCTGAGCGGCCGAGACTTCAAGATGGATGAGTGGAAAGACGTCCTCGAAGCAGACTGGTCCGACGACCAATGGGACAAGGAGATGTCGAAGCGCTTCGGCGAATCGTACTACAACGAGGCAGACGCCGCATCCGACAGCGACGCCGCAGGCTCCAGCAGGAAGAGCAGGAAGCCCAAAAAACCCAAATTCGACGACGATATCGACATCAAAGACCTGATTCCCGACTTCAAAGACGACGACGAAGATGAACGGCCCACACTCTCCTCCGACGATGAGGACGATGACGCTATGGACGTTGACGCAGACGCCTCCACAAAAGCAAAGTCCTCGAAGAAGCTCAAACAAGACCGCGCCGACGCCAAATCCTCCGCCCGCCGCGACCGCCGCCTGATCGAGAACCTCGTGTCCGAGAACCTCAAATACGAAGCCGCGCTCGCAGCCAAGCCGTCCAAGGCCCCGGCTCGCTTCCGCTACCGCGAAACCTCGCCTACAACATTCGGTCTCACGGCTAGAGATATCTTGCTCGCAGACGACAAGCAGTTGAACGAGTTTGCAGGCCTGAAGAAGCTAGCGGCGTTCCGCGACCCGGACAAGAAGAAGAAGGATAAGAAGCATCTTAGCAAGAAGGCGAGGCTTAGGCAGTGGAGACAGGAGACGTTTGGGGATGCGGAGGGGCCAAAGGGCGGGTTTGAGACACTGCTGGGTAACGAAGAACCGGAGCCGGCTAAGCACCACAAGAAGAGGAAGGTGGAAGAGACGGAGGGAGGTATAGTCGAAGGCGAGAAGAAAAAGAAGCGTAGGAGTCGGAAGAAGAAGAGCGCTGAGGATGAGATCTGATGATGGATCTGGAGAGATAGATACCATACGCATGCAATTCACGCACCTACCCATCCGTCATGAAAGCACATCAATGCGTGGAGCGAGGCGCTTATCGAAACCCTAGATTACTCAAGACACAAGCTCATGCTCCCTACTCAAAAGACCAGTGCTTGAGTGCTTCGCTTGAAGCCACCTTTCTCAGTCGTGGCGAGCTTGCCACATGCACTTGTTTCGCAGAATACAGGTCAATAGGGCAAAGTCACAAGTTTCGTTGGTGTCGTTACACCATAGTTGTTCGCTGTACATACAGTTGGTCGTTAACTACATCACGGTTCGTTCCCCTTCTCAGAGTCTAGGCTCCTCTGGTCTAGAGCGGACACCACTAGTCACACTTCCCATCTTGCAAACATCGAGAGCATACCGACCCATCATGTCGCCCAAGATCTGGAAGGCACAGTCCCATTGTTGGAGTTCCAGTGAACTGTACGCAAAGGGAAGAAGTTGAAGATTGTACTGAGGTTGTATTGGGTGAAGCCACGAACAGTATATATATGTGGGTAGCTGTAAACAACGCTAGTGTGACGTAGCAGTCACTCTCCTGGCAGATGAGGTACGACAGGCAGGAGCACCCTGAACCGTGACACCCATCGTGTGATCAGGTGGCTGTCGATCTATCGTCCAGGGGAGATTCGTCTGCTCTTACTGCGCTACAGGGCTGTGGAAATTCGGAAGAGCACAGAACGCTCTGGCATATGCGAAGAGTCCAGTGACCTTGATTGGGGCGGCTGTAGCACAATTCCTCCGACCCGTGCTGATGGTTATCGACATCTCTGTCGCCCCTCATCAGCATCCCTCAACTACTGGGTAGTCTATGAGCGTCGGAATCTCCGTGCTCTGTAGACGTGGCAACGCTCCCGGCGTCGCGGGTACGCAGGACCAGATGTAGTAGTCTACCAAGAACTTCTTCAATCCGTTCACCCCAGCGGTCCCGCGCTTTTACACCTCTGTGACAAGAGACGGCGAGAGAGAGATGTCAGGCATGAACGTGAAGCGTATTGTATTCACTACTGCGTCCTGGAAGTGCGGCCCTCCGAAGACGGCGCCGAGAAAGTACACATGTAAGAGTCTGCGCGGCGTGGACACGAGAGCGGGATTGTGGTCGGCGCTGGTATCTGAGAGAGCGGCGATGGTTGTGCTGGGTGTGTACCGTGTCGATGGGATGTTAGCAGAACCGGACAAGAAGCTGTTGCTGGTTGTTGGTTGATGGGGTGCTCAGTGGTTTCGACAGATCTTCGAAAAGAAATAGAGTGCGATGGTTGAGCCAGAGCGCATAATAGCCAAGGATCGAGGTGTGTTGGGAGGTGAGGTGGATCCGCGGATTGGACTTTTGGAGAATTGCGGTCACGACCTTTTTCAGTGGTTAGATTAGGCGAGAAGGCTGCGTGTTATGTGACTTACCCGGTCCCAGGCGTCGTTCTGCGGTTCCGATAGTGGGACCTCGTAGTAACGCGACTCTGGCCGAAGCAGTATGTAGACAGTGAAGTCCTTCGTGGTGGCGGCAGCTTCGCGACGGAGGCGGACTCGCGTAACGGCATAATGGTGTCGTTCCAGCGACCGTTGGTTGCTGGAGAGCTTTCGAGAAGGTAAGAAGAGAAGCGTCCAGGCATCCGTTTGGAGTTGGTCATGGCGATGTATTACTTCCACCTTCACCTTGAGAAGCCATACGCAGGTTCTGCTGGCGTACGCTCAAAAGAAGTTCGCTTCAGGCCAGCAGGACTCGAACAAAGGGGACATTGGGCGGAACACGCTGTCCATCCTCGCTGTGTGGCATGGTGTTGTCGGACTTGCCACAACAGATTGCGCCTTCTCAAAACGCCAACCGTACGTCTCTGACTTCTTCCCACGGACAAGGCTGGTATTACTTCCCCTGCCGCTGGTCGATACATTCAGCGCACCAACCGAGTGCACCAACGAGCGCTTAGCTGAGGTGAGGCGAACCTTGAGAGATTCAAGCTGCGTCGCATGAGATGCCCGGCCCTTGATGTACTCTCCGATCCGCATGACCTTCTTCTCGGCGTTCGGAGGTGCAACCCATGGACAGTAGCGTACTAGATCGTCTCGGAGAGTAAGATCGACGATGCCATGAGGCAAGACTTCCTCAAGCTTAGCCGCGAAATTCGGGTACCAGCCAAGCAACATTGTCATAGGCACTTCTACCTTCACCAATCGAGGCATGAACTTGAGCATGGTCAAGGTGCCTTGCACAGCTGGGAATCGAACGCTGGCGAGAGGATACTCGGTCGTGGATATAGAGCCTCGGCCAAGACGTAGTATGAAGTGACACTCCTCCAACGTGTCTCTTATGGGGAAAAGAGCTGTGTTAAGTTCGTCAAGCCCAAGGTAAGGGGATAGCGAAGGGCCAGTAGGAGTTGCCGCATTGAAGATGAACTCATGTTCGAAGTGGAGATATCTCAGCTTTGGAGTAGCAGAAAGCAGTTCGCCTAGGGTAGCTCTGCTGATGTTCGTTCGAAACAGAGTCAACGAGGTCAACGTGTTGCTCCGTGGCGTCTTCGAATCCTGCCACTGGAAGCGCCATGGTTGTGAAATAGAGCACTCGAACTCTGTAACTGTGGACGAGTAGAAGGTTGGTCGTATGAGGTTAAGGTCCATGTACGATACACTCGTGGTAGGATCAAGACATTTGTCTCCTAGAACGACATGACGTAGCTTCGGAAATAGATAGTCCGTCCTCTTTAGTAGCTGCGGCAAGAATAATGAGTAGCGCAGGAAGCCGGCCCCAAGATCCAAAGAACGCAACTCAGTGAGGCGCGTCAACATGAGCGTAGATAGAGCGTCGGCGCAGCGTCCTCGGAATTGCGGCTGCGACTGCTGCATGTCGTCGTCCACAAACTGGTAGAAGATGTTCGAAGCGAATATGAGCTGTGCCTTGGAAAGCGTCGGGCAATGATCGAGTCCCCATAGGTTGACATGTCGGCTGCCTTTCCCTGGCGAGGAATTGCACTTATTCCAGCACAATTGTGCACCCGACAACCTGATTGAGACAACATGGGAAGCCAAGTTCGGCCGTTCCAGAAGGGTGCGAAGTAGCAGTGCAAGCCTTTGCGTGTATGTCCCTGATCCAGTGGCTGCAAACTTGAGATCTCGGTACAGTCGAGGAATCGCTTCCTTGCTGGTTGCTTGACACGTATGCGCCAGGGAGTGGAGTTCCCTCCTTGAAAGAAAGTCAAAAATGCAGTTAAGAAGGTTTGGAGGCAAATCTAAAAGGCGTGCCATCGTCCTTGACTGAAAGTCGATGGGAGAGGCAGGAATAGACTGATTTGTTGCGTTGATTCGCCTCAGGTCCGCGGATAGGATGATGAACCCATACTCCAGAGCAAGTGGTATTGAAGAAGGACAGGATCAATCAGGCTTCGAGAAACAACCGTTGCCATGAGCTGAGGTGAACAGAGTTCGAGGCTATCACTAAGCGCCCAACACATGCATTAGCCGCCGCTAAAACACTCGAACCAGCAGCTGGGCTACTCAGAAGATTTATTGTCGGCTTCCTTCGCGTTCAAATCTACTCCCGCAACGAATCAGCGCTGAAGCAGTTTTGGCGAATTTGCCGTTCAATTGGTGCAGCTGACAAGTCTCACATTAGATGGGGAAACGATGTGGGGTACCAAGGCTGCGCGTGTGGATGTAACCGTTCCACCCACAAGGAGAGGGCTTCGCCACGACTGGCTAGGAGTTTTTGGCACAAATGATTTGCTTTCTGCAATCGATGTCCGGCTCTATCGATTCCGAACCAGATGAGATCGTAATCCGCGGAGATGATACTGCGACGCCAATCCTAATGGTATCCCTCCACGCTCATGTCTGCAAAGGCGCTCGAATCGATCAACCTTGGAAGACTCGAATCTGACCTCCTTTACCAGGTCTCGGTGCTCCGACTTCCGCCAACGAAGCAACATGGGAAACAACATGACCCCGGTAAGGCACTTGTTCCTGCACGTAGTTGCAAAGTCAGAAATTTGTCCATCAAACCAACTCAGGGTAGGGTCTGCAGGCTGCCAGATGGAAATGCTTTCCAAGGCTAGTGCATGATCGAGCAACGCGAGGGTTGCATGGTAGGCGTAGGACAAGTCCATTTGTGCGCTCATCGCGCATCGTGCCTCAGCTTGGGACTGTTGTAAAGTCAACCCTTGAGGAAGGATCGACGTGTCTAGTTGGTAAGACAACTGCGCGTGTGAAAGATCAAGCCGAAGAGAAAGATGCCGCAGGTAGGGAGGTAGAAGCGGATAGATGTCGGCAGTGATTGAGAACTCGACATCGCCGGTCAAAAATGGTATGGGAACCTCCACTGTATGCAAGTGCTCGAAGCTGGTCAGGTCGAGGAAGCCAAACTGTCGGACACCAATTCTCGGCTGCTCAAATGCGTACTTCCCTGAATCAAAGTACTCGACCGCAAACACTAGCACTTCGAGAGTATCTTTGGAGGCACTCAGTGACGTATTCCAGGCGTCGAGGTCGATCCATCGTTCTGGCGCTTCGTTGCGATCATGGCAATCGTAAGCAATGTCCCATGTAAAGGATCGAAGCTGCGGAGTGCAAGTAAGTAACGGGCGCACAGCGAGGGCACACGACGTTGAATGTCTGATCACCAATTTCGTGATATTGGTCGGTCGCACATAGGTGACAAGTAGTCGACTTGGCCAATGTGCCATTCCACCAGGATTGGGGGCTCTGCTCATCTCTGCTTGGGTGTCGGTCACCGAGAACTCCAACTTCTCGAGTCCAGGCAAATTGAGGACCTGGTCGAGATAGACGCGTCCTTTCTCATCTAGATACGGAAGTCCAGATCTTCTGTCAACGTTGCACGACGCTGCCTTGATGAAAGAGAGTCGTTCTAATAAGGCTGGCGACGCATGGCGTTGGTTCCAAGCTTGTTCGGTATTAAGATTGCGAAATACAGCATGGAGACGATCCATGGTCGAATACGTGAAGTCTGCTATGTTAAGCTGCTGCAATGCTGGTAGAGTCAGTATGATTAGTGTTGCATATGCAGAGTATTCTCGCTGGGTGACAGCGTCTCTTAGATAGTCTCCGCTGGTGATCAACGTCTCGTCGCTCAGAGCAGTCATAGCCTTTTGGTACATCGCCTCATCATTGAAGTGCTTGTCCTGCGGAAGCCAGCGCTGGCCTTCTTTGACTCCATCTTCGGAGGACGGACCAAGGTGTAGTGTCTCAACCCGTGCCGCGCGCCGACCGTCGTTCAGAATGTTCAGACAGAACCTGTCAATGCGCGGCATCTTCTCGCCTGGATGTATAACTAGGTCGATGTGACGATACAGGTATGGTATGACCAATGTTGCTAGGCTTCTGTTGACTCGAGACAGTGCGGACAGGTCCTGTTGTGCCAAGTAGGATGCGATGAATTCGACCAGTTCAGTCGGCAGGAGGGAGAAGGTGGCCATGACCAGCAGGATAGTAATGCTGAGTTAGTGCCGAACCAGCGTGAAGTGGCAGCATGGTGAGATGCAACTCTTCAAAAATCAGTGAAATAGGATTGAGGTGGGTGCCTAATGACACGTTAAAAAGTGGGGCGCTTGCCGCTCATCCAATGGGCCAGTCGTTCCTTCCGACTTACACCTGAAGTCGCACACCCTGTTGTGCTTCGACGAAACTTCGGCCATATGAGCAGTTGGAGGACATTTCTAAATGTTAAGCGTTGGATTATCCTCGACTTTCGAGTGACCTTCAATCTCAACCTTGGCGCGTCAATACAGACTGTAGACTCTAGACACTTCCCCACGCTCGTTCTTCTTCTGAAGATTGCGCAGGCAGCCTCATCTAGAGATCGAAGTTCATAACGTCTGCACATATGACTGAGCCGGTTACGTGTCTCGAGAAACGAACATGAAGAGGCTCACGGCTGGGTAGCTTTCCACACCACAACCACACCACTGAGAAGCAGGTCAAATAGTTCAACATCTCGTGTGTTCAAACAGATGGAAATGAACATATGTAGAGTTCGATCAACAAAATCTCGAATCTATTCCAAGTGCGTGACATGCCACGTCGGCGTGCCTCATCCGGCACCCATTGATGAAGCACGAGCCTTGTAAGATCTGAGCAATGGATCTTTTAGAGGAGTGGAATCGCTTCTATTTGGTGCTTGTGGTGATCTTTTATGCAGCAAGTATATTGCCAGTGTCCACAACGAGTGGCTATACGCGGTGTGTTCCCCTGGCGTCCAGTTCAGTCGACTGAGGCGTTCGTGAAGTTGTACAGGATTGGAAGTGCTAAGACTCCTGGGAACACAGGAGGTCCAGTCAATTTCCAGCAAGCGTGACAGTCCATGCAGTGGTGGCTCCAGTGAAGGTAGTCGCAACACCCTGTGCCTCCCAGAACATGGGTCTTGGCAAGGTCGCTGGCGAGGACTCGAAGGATTAAGATGCGGTCAAAATTGAGGGTGCAGTTCACTGTTGCCACAAAGCTTGGATGTCCCCGCCAAGGTCTCCCACATCACATCGAGCAAGAGACCCCTGACGTGAATCACCAACACTTTGGCTCTGATTGGCCACAGCTTTATCTGACACATGCCAACCACCCCACCTTCCAGACAAACATTTCCCTTCATCTCATCGCGGGTCAAGTGCAACATTTACTGACGACATGATCTGGTTGTTATGATGTGGCAACAGCGACTCCGTCTTGAAGATGACGCTCACGCAGAAATCTTCATTGCTGGTGCCATGGTATAGGAACCCAGGCACAGCACGCGTTGCTGTCAAAACCGCAAACGGACATTCACTACAACAATATGTCGTCATTCCACGAGAAGATCTTTGTGCGACCGCCACTGACGGTTAAGTACCGAATACCTTGCGCTCTCTGTCGCTCTCTGGTGATCTATGTGCCTAGAACCCGAATCGAGGTGGTGAGAGTGGTTCTTTCCTAGGGTGGATGTCTGTGGTGGCAGTAGCACTTCACCGTTAGATTGTGTAGCTGTCCCGTGCGTCGAGTAGGAGGCAGGTGCAATTGTACTGCAATGTTTCGCTTAGACTTAGCTCCGTTCTTCATTAAACACCTGGACAATCAGCGTCCCCGCGTCTCTCCATCTTTTGATCACCCACCTTCCTTTCATCACTGTCTTGACGACAACGGCGACGTCCCTTTGATCAGCTGCGACTGAACAAACCCACGCTCCTTGCCATCTGCTGTCCCAACTCTACACGCTCCTTTGTCGTCAGTCGCCGAGGTCGCGCTTGACTCAACTCGACAATTGCCGCTTTCGTCGAAGCAGTCAGTAAGTTAGCTTCTCTCTACCACACCGTCGATAGTGGCAATCTTTCCATGAGGTCTTCATCCTCATCCGGACTCGACGCTTCCGGCATATCTCCATGAACTCGAGCTGACCTTTGCAGTATTTATATCGACCGCAACTCTCGATTAGAAGACAACACCACAACACAATCACTTCTTACAAGCTCTTCAATAGCATTCGAAATGCACTCTTCCGCTCTTCTTACCTCCGCATTTGCAGTTGGCGCTCTTGCCTTGCCTCAGGGCCAGCTAGAGAAGCGTCAGCAAGTCACAGTGTACGACACGGTCACGGTCACGGTCACGGTCTTCGTGAACCCGTACACTACGCCGGCATGGAAGGGCCCGCCACAGTCTTCGCAGACACCCAACACCCGTTGTCCTACAGATGCTTCACCTCTATGGACTCCTCCACGTGTGAGCAACCCTACTGCTAATCCTGTCAACACTGCCAGGACTTCTTCTGCAACTTCTACTACGCCTAGGCCAACTGTGTCTACGATGTCTGGCAAGGCGACTTCATCGAGCACTACATCCATACTAGATGTTCCTCCTGCCAGTAGTCCGCCTGTAGTTGGTCCCATCGCGGTCTCATCCACTCCCGTCATTGTTGCACCTAGTCCGTCTGTTGGCGTTCTTATCCGGCCTTCGTCTTCATCTGTCAACGCCCCGGAAGTACCTTCCAGCGTAGCACCAACATCAGCCCCTTCTGGCGCTCCACTTGACCCTGAACACACTTCTGGAGTAGGACAGGCCACTCTTTCTGCTGGATTGGCCTACCAGAATGCTATTCTCTACCACCATAACGCTGCTCGTGCAAACCACGGCGCTGCTCCGTTGGTCTGGGACAATGCTGTTGCTTGGACTGCTGCCCAAGCCGCCAACCTTTGCCGATTCGAACACTACATTCCTGCGGGAGCAGGTCAAGGACAGAACCTGTTCACTGTCTCTGGCAACTTCTTCAATGTCACGGCCGGTATCACCGAGAGCTGGTACAAGGGCGAGTTCCAACCCATGATGCCTTACTTCGGTGCAGCGAACATTCCCGATGATGTTTTCCACAATGTCGGCCACCTTACGCAGGTCCTCTGGAAGGGCACCACCCGAGTCGGCTGCATTTCCATCGATTGTGGCAACAGGATGATTGTCGGCGGCGCAACTTCTTCATTGAACAAGTACACTGTCTGCAACTACGCACCTGCTGGCAACGTTGCCGGTCAGTACGCGATCAATGTTGGTAGGCCAAGTAGCACTTCCAACCTTGGCAGCTGGAGCAATTAGGCATGCTTCGAGCTGATGTTTTATAATGATCATAACCTTCAGTGTGTATGGTCTGCTGTTGTATGCCTTCCCACAGGAGTCGCGATGCAAGGCAGCAGGAGAGCTGCTTGCATTGTTTCAGGATTTTGTTTTCTTCCACGCGATTGTAGGGTTTGTGCTTCTGTTATAGGATTGGTCTGGGAACGATCAGCCGAGCGTCACATTCTTTCGAGCGTACCTTTATCTGTACATACTGGCGATCTACAGTCTTTACGAAACTTTACATATGAATCAATGATAAACGGTCAAATCATCTTCTGTCTCGAGGCTTCGAATGGCTTCCATTTGTTGAGTGTACTTGCTGAGAACCGTATTTCCAACGATTCGTCTCAATTGGAGAGCTACGATTGATGTGAAAAGGGCCTCTTCGTACCTGGAGGTGTGTTGTGTAAGAAGCTTAAATTAACGTTCGGTCGTGACCCCCCGTGTTTCTCGGCGCCAAACCTCGACTACAAGCCACCCGGAATCAGCTAGTGTCCAGTGCCTTCTGCAAAGACTTTATGATCTTCTTGAACTTCTTCCTTACCTGACGAAGCCGAGACATGAGGCTCTGCTCGTATCGGTGCATTCGCCTCTCGCGATCATGAGTACGCTTCAACGACTCTGCGAGGGAGTTATGCGAAATCTCGATTTTGACATGATCGAAAGTGTGCTCACGACAGAGGTCACTGAGCATCAACTTCAATGCACCGTCTTCCACCCTACCGTCAGCGGCCTGGAAGACTTTCCTACTTGTCGTCCAAACCGCTTCACCGTTTTTCTTGCGGGCCCGATCAATAAGTAAGATACGTCATGTTAAATTTCGCTGCGGTGCTGTCGGCTGAGATTGGCAAGCGGTAGGTCGACAGTAAGCACAGTGAGGATGTCGGAGTATCTGAGGAGGTACTCTTCCACTTCGGCTTCCAAGATCTCAGCTCGTCAGTGGAATCCGATCCCAATGACGAGAGGTGGGTCGCGCAGCTTTTCGCCGAGTTCGAAAGTCACTTCAGGATACTTGCATGCCATGGATTCATCGCTGTCAGTCTCATTGCTGTCAATTTTACTGCCACTGGTTTCCTCGCCGTCATGTCCATCACGGTCTAGCCAGACCCAAAGCAGCGTATCCACTTCGAACTAGTGTGCAGCTTCGCAGGTCTTCTCCGATGAGTTTTTATCATCCGCTAAGGCTCGAATGGCTGTCTTAAACGCCTCACTCAGGACTTGACCGAATTCACCACCTCTTCTGGTGCTCTCCTTGAAGTTGACCCAGCCGACTTCAGCGCCATCTTGCTGCGCACCGTACTCCATGATGATACTGTCGTGGAATAAGTGGTGGAACGAAGGGTCTCGTTAGATCGCCAGAAACAATTGTGATTGCTCTGCATCTGTCAGTGCTGCTTGGGCGACGAATCCGCGTAATGTGCCTCTACAGGGCCCTTTAATGACATGGTACACGCACAGGGCTTCTCCTAAGAGCTCAATAGGATCGTTGCGGCTGACTGCGCCATGATGTGAAACGCTTCTGGGTGGTGGCTCTCGATATTGTCGGTTTCGAATTGTACACGTGTTCCAACCCATCCACGGGTGCGGCCAGCCAGAAAGGTGGCAAGACAAGTAGGCGACAAGTGCGCCGCTTCAACTTTGGTGTGGTGAGCGCAGATAGCAGAGCCTCGTTAGTGCGCATATGTCTAGCCGCTAAGCGACACCTGACCTAGTTGAGAAGCGACCGTGAAGGCGAAAGGAAGTTCGAGGCTTCAAGCACAATCGAGACTAACACCATCTTAACAGGTGGTTTAATCGACCCGAGGTTCTTGGTATGCATTTCCGCATCCGCATGATTCTTTTTTAACAAGTAGTCAGAGGCCGTGCCAATCAATCGGTCATCTCCAAAATCATTGCGAATGCCACATGTCGAAGCGTCCGTCTTCCGTTCAAAATAGACGAAGGCAACCAAAACAAAAATAACGCAGTTAGAGTTTTAAGCTGCTAAGCAGGTTGAGAGAGTGCTGAGTTCGGAGCCGAAAGTATGAGTCGACAGAATTCGAAAAAGAAAACAAAAAGAAAAAAACTCAAAGGAACTATTCGCCATATTTCAATACGTCCAGCCCTTTGCATAGATCATCGTGTATGTTCGCTTTATGCATTGTTTCCAAGTCCAGAAGGAGATATTTACAGCAGTGAATCTTCTTCTTCGGTATCTGCTTCAACACACAGCACTATCGTCAGAATTGAGCAAGGAAAGCGCACTGCCATGACGGGTAACAATGACCATTTTAGCAGGTGTTGAGCACATTGCGAAAGATGGGCGGAAGGTCCAAGCGATCTTCTACTGATAAGGCAGGCGAATTGGAAAGCACCGAACAACAGATCGGAAGCATGATTTCGGAGATCCAACGTTTTAATATCGTGGATAGAGAAGTTTAGGACAGAAGACATGTATCTGTTTCCGATCAATTTTGGGTCTCATACGCGCGCGAGGAAATACTTTTCGAGGGACCGAGCCAGAGAGCCAAGACATACATTTTCCAGATGAGTTTTTAGGAACCTGCGAATTGGTGATACTCAAAGCAGAGGTACCTGTAGAAACTTTTGTAACAATGCGAGAAGACTTCGTTTCATATGGTCTGTAGCCACCAGCAGTTTTTTATTCGACAGCATAAAGTCCGAACGGCATGCGAAGTATGCCTTGAATACCTCCGGGTTTTATGGCGCAACAATATTGAATTTAGAAAATGGCTGGTCGCTCCTATAAGTGGTGATGACCCGGTTTTGAAAAGCGGCTACAAGATACGAAGTACATGTGGCACTTGAAGCTTTCTGAAACGCAGAAGCACGCCTTCTTGGTGTTCAGATTTTGAAAGCAAGTCCATGTGTAGTTCGCTGCGAACTTTCGATTGGCTCCATGTAGGAGATCCACGGGTGATATTAGTACATTTTGCTCGTCGACTCATACTCTTAGATCAAGAAAATTTGAGCCCGAAAAACATGCGAAGCAAAGCTACTTATTTTTGGAAGTCAGAGATAGGCGGATGTAATGAAGAGTATGGACTGCAAGCGTTCAAGGTGTACTTATACCTGCTGTGAGCACTTGGTTCGTAGCCAAGGGCCGTGACAGAGCCTTCGCACACTACACGGCAGATGTGAGCGTATACCTCCTACAAGCAGCTATCCAGCTCACATCACAGCCCGCATTCTTTTGTTGAACTTGTTTCATTACCAAGGCCTCAGGCCCCCTCTAGGAATCTAAGAATACCACCCTTCCCGCATCATCAATAGCATACACATACCCAAACAAGCAGAACCCATAGACGTCTATCATCAGCACATCAAATATCATCAGAGTCCTCATCATCATGCTTCTTCCCGTTCGCATTCAGCCTGTCCATCCTCACGCCCTCGTCTCGCGAGCGCGTGCTGTTGTCCAGGCCACTCTGCGCCATAGCCCTCCTACCCGACTCGCTAGTCTCGAGGAACTCGCGAAGACGTTCTTTGCCAATGTCGAGAGCCTGCGCTGTTGCGGCGTTGGTCATGCGAGCCATAGGGCCCCAGAGATTGAGGGTGTATGTGACATATGCGCCGACCGCGGCGAGGATGAGGAAGATGAAGTATACAGGGTTGCGCAGAACTGTGGATTGTTAGGTTTGAACAGGGTATGGGGTGTGAAGAGGACTTACCGGCTACTATTTCGTTCCAACCCAGTGCAAGCAGCAGTCCGTAGAAGTACAGTGGCACTTGCGTCATACCACCGATAGCACTGCGTTTTGCTTCTACGTAAACACCGTCTGCCGTCTTCTTGAAGCGCACAAGCAGATCAGCTTGCTTGCTGTCCGATAGTACGACCATCTCCTCTTCCAGAGTCTTACCCTCATCATCATCAAGACCGCCAATTGGTGCCAAATCGTCTTCGTCGGCGGGTGAGACAGATGCAGGCGCGTCGCCGATCCATGCATCGAGTGGCGGCGGTGACGATGTCTTCGCGAGTTTGAAGCGAGCGAGAAGCGGGATGAGGGTGATAGTCGATTCGCGGGCCCTTGTGTAGACGCCCTCGATGTCATCGGTGGGCCGCCATATTCTTGGGACACCATGCTCGTCGTAACGGAACTTGTCCTCGAAGTTTTCTCTCAGCTTAAGCAAGATGTTCCCCTCCATGACCTCTTCGTCGAGCTTGGCACGGAGAACACCCCACGACTTGCGGCGCAACCTCCACAAGCCAACTTCAACTTCATCAGGACTAGCGTCGAAGCTTTGTGCGCGGTCGGTGAAGCGCTTCTCTGCGCTCGATACTGTATCTGTGAAGATCGCCCATACGCGATCCCACAAGTCCTTCTCGGTCGCTGGCTTCTCTCCGTGTTCAGGCGCGCCGGAACCACCTCGCCCAGATCCGAGCTTGTTGAATTCGAGGCCAATTGACTCGTCCAGGCGAGTTCGTACCCAGCGCTCTATCCGTGTGGCCAACCGCCTCATCTCCTCCTTGCGCAGACGACCTGACACCTCATCCAACTCTTTCCGGTACAGCGCAAGCTGATGTGTGGCGTCGCTCCAGGATGCGCCTTGAATGGCGATTGAGTTGGCATCCTCCTCGAATTTGGCCAGAGCCTTCTTCTTCTCCGAGTCGACGATCTGAGCGAAGTCGTATGAACCTCCCTTCTTCTGGCCAAGCTTCACTGCTGTGCTGACAGCATTGCTGAAGTCGTCGATACCTGACTTGTGTGCGGCGCTGATCTGTTTCTGGCTGAGAGCCTTCAACCTTGTGTCGACCTTGCCCTCTAACTCTGATAGCTTTCTCTTATAAACGCCCTTGTGGTAGCGGCTCGCGTTCGTGTCGAAGTCCTTGAAAACAAGCGCTCGTGCTGCATTCATGATAGGACCAAGATCTGGGATGATTGAAGGCTGTCCTATCCTCGCATCCTCCGCCTGCTTGTCCTCGAGTGGCGTGATCTTCTCGTCAAACGCCACCAGAACTTCTCTTGCTATCTCATCACACCTGAATTGTGCAAGAAGCTCTTGTTGTGTGGGCAGGTCGAGGTCCTTGTTGTGTACAATCTGATCCCAGATGCCTTCGGCGTATGCGGGGAACCCGTCTGCGGGGATTCGGCGGTGGTATTGGGGAAGGAATACGGGCAGCTCCGCCTCCTCGAGGAGACCACTCTTCTTGGGGTCATTGTATCCTTCCCTGAAGCGGAGGCTCAGCTTGTTGACTGCTTCCTCGAACTTCTCCGGTTGTAAAATCTTATGGGGCAGAGCGACGAATGTGAAATCAAAGTAGTCCTCGATGCGCGAGTTTTCGAGGCCAGCAGGTTTTGATATCGCCGACCACAGTTTCGAGAGGTCCTGGATGAGAGTATTCTGTAGGTTCTTGAGGGGTGTTGTGCCGAGGTGGTCACGGATGACGAAGAATAGGAGGGATTTGGGAATGGTCCTGTAGACCTGTCAGCACAACGTCCAGCCTCCGGCAACCGTTGTACGTACCTGCTGTCCTTGACGAACAACTGCAAGTTGACCTCAAACACCGTCTTCAGCAGACCCATGTTCGCACCCTGGTACAGTCCGACCTGGTGCTCCCAAATGTTGACTATCAGGACCTCACTTGTCGCAAGCGCAAAGAGGGCACTCTTGCGCTCAAAGTCCTGGTCCTCTCCTCGCTCCCGTCCGTCAGTACCCTCCACGTCCATGACCAGAATGTTCTCTGCCATGGCCGAGCCACCCGCTTCACGCTTGTTCTTGCTCATCCATATTCCCTTCGTGGTCTGGCGGCGCTCTTGCTCTGACATGACACCAAACTGTGTGCCGAAGAGGTAGTTGAGGAGGGTCGACTTGCCCGTGGACTGCGAACCGAATACAGCGATAAGGTGGTAGTTGAAGCCTGCTGGGATAACATGCTCGATGTTGAGGTATTTAGAGACATTTGGGCTGTGTTGCGCAACGTTGTTAGCCGCCTGTCTGAGGATTTTCAGAGTGTACACACTTGAAGGCCTTGTCCTCGTCAACAACCTGGACGCCGTGTTCGTACGCCTCCTTGCTGGCGTCCTCGCCAACGTTCGCAAAATGAGCGTTCATCATCATGCCCGGAGCGGTGGGATGTCGAACATTGCCCGGTCGGGTCCCGTTGACCTTGGGATTATCAGAGGCCATGATTGATTGGTACAGCCGTGGGCAGCTGCACGTGTGCGGGAAGAATATCTTGGTGGTAAGGAGAAAGGTGGCCGTTGATGTCACAGGGCAAGGGGATGTTAAGGGCGCCCGTCGATGATTCGTTGCTAGGATGCTCGCTTAGGCGTACAGGGTTACGCTCTCCGTTCATATGACGGTCTAGAGCATCATTTGCTTGTTTGTTTGCAGTATGGGAGTGAAAGTGGGGTCCAGCTGCCGCGTGTGATTCTTGTATGGAAAGCCATATTACGCCAAATCTACATCAGCAGGAAACTGCAGGATGCATGGTGCATGATAGTACGAGAGCCCCCGTGGAAGCTGCGATCTTTGGTGCCGTTGCCAAGGAAACGTGGACCCTTGTCAAGTGCGCCATATGAATCTGTTAGCAGCTGTCAGTGTAACAATGTCTAGGCTGCGAACAATGTGCTGCGGATTTCGCCATATGTACACGTTCATTCGTCTATCATCTATTCATATGTATACATCGAGATATTACTATACACTAGCCTTCTACCGTCGCCATGTCTCTTCTTGCTTCGTGCCTGGTGGGAGATAGCTTGAACCCATGTCAGGCCTTCTGAGGCCTGCGTCGTCGTCTCTCTTCTCGTCTCTCGCTACTGGGTATGCACCTGTACCGGCAGACATCGTGGCCGGGCTCGCAGTGAATGTAGGTCGTGACTTGACGTCTGTAGCCAGAGGTAGCAGTGTCCCTTGGCCCTTCGACTGCAGTGCTCTTGCGCGCTTGTCCGCTTTCGCTGCATCTGACGTCCTATCGTAGAGGTACAGGCCGATGAAGGTCAGCACGAACCCAAATGCTTGTGTATTCGTCAAAGGCTTCTTGAACCAGACAACGGCGAAAACGATGACGAACACGCGCTTGATCAGACTCGCAACGGAGTAGGTGACTGGTGAGACCATAGAGAGCAAGACAAAGGCGACGATGTTTTGCCCGAAGTGGAAGGTTCCATTGAACAGGAATTCGAGAAGAAGTCGTCCATGGTCGTAAGCACCGGGTTTCTCAGACAGCTCGATCGAAGCATCATGCAGAAAGTCTCCCAATAGTGTGAACCCTTCGGACCACAACCAGAGAGGGAGCGTGAACAAGAACGCCAAGCCAGACGAGTAACAGAGCAAGTTGAGCTTGTCGGGTTTCGTGAACTTTGTGGGCGGCAGTCCTTCCTTCTCGGCGGATGCAGCATCGTTGAAGATCTGCTTGGACACGATATTCTGCGTCACAAAAACAATAGCGCTGGCAAAGGCCATCACAAGACCAAGAAAATTGGCGTTGAAGTCCGCGGAACATGCCAAGATGACACCAAGCGTCAGAGGTATCAGAGACAAATACGTCGGTATGGAATACGATATGCCGAAGGCGAAGCGGTATGCCAGCACCGTCATGAGTGGGGACAGTCCTTTGATGGTGTGCACCAGCGACACCGGGATCCTCGAAGTCGCATCCGCACTCAAGATGTGACCGCCGATCATAAACGCGGTAAGGGGTAAAGTTGCGACGATGATCTCCTTGTGTGGCCGGCGGATTCCATACTTCAGAAACGGCATTGCCTGCTTCATGCGCGGGTATCGTTTGGCCAGCGCAGCTAGTATTATGCACCACCCCGAGACGAAGGCGAATTGGACGGTCGTGAGCGTTATCGGTTTTGGAAGCGCAGTGAGGATGGCCTTCGAAGACATGTTTGTGAAAATGGAGGTCATATACCAGACACCGCAGAGCAACTGTGTCCATCAGCATTTTGACGTGTTTCCCACAATGTATTATGACGTACAATGAGCTTTGGAGAGAGCGGCGCCTTGAGCGCATCTGCGATTTCGTGCGCATTCTGGCTGACGCTGCCTTTCCGTGTCCTTATTGTCTGGAAAGCCTCACTAAGACTCTTCTGTCTGCCGTGTCTGTTGGAGGGCCCTGATATCGAGTGGCTCACAAATCCTACTCTTGCTTCTTTTCGAGGCTGCCACCTCTCCGAAGGTAGAGCATAGCCATTCGTATGCGCGGCGTGGCTAGGGCTCGCATTGCGAGAAGAAGTCAGGCCGAATGGCTCCTCCTCATGTGTTGGAAGTAGGTCCGGCTCAAAGGCGGGGAACTTGAACGTGGCATGCGGCCCAGCATCTCGCGCGTCTGTGGTAGACATTGATGCTGAGGTGCAGGAGTCGTGGAGATCTCGTGAATTCTATGATTAGGCCATAGGCGCGGCGGGCTGTCCCGTATCTGCTGGCGTCCTCGCTACAAGGTCCTAACGGATGCTGGTCGTACAACAACGGCCGGTCACAGCTATCCAAGAATTCGTCAGGTGTCGCGGAGCCTGCGCGAAAAGGTTTCTGGTGTTGAATACAAGTCTCAGCGGCGGACCGCTGCTAGACGGCCGACGCCATCATCAACGCGTCCGAATGCAGTTCAGATCTACTAGTTTAGCTGCAGGGGTACGTTCACCATCGTGCCAGATGCCAGCCACCAGCTTAGTAACATCTTGCAAGCAACAACAAACCTCAAGTTCAATGCTGCAGCTCACAGTCGGCATTGACTCGTAAATCTAAATTGAGGCGGTTGCACGATGCTTGCCCCTTCACATTGCCTGCCGTCGGTGTTGTTGCTGTTCCTGCAGCTCTGTCCATTATATCATTGCTCCACTTCAACCCCACTCGAGCACAAACCCCTGTTCTCCTTCAACAGCACATGGGAAGTTCTTGGGCCATTCCAGATAGGCACACGTGGTACGCATAAGCTTGCCACAACGACTATTTCATTGCTGATATCTCGATAGAAGCCACGTGGGGCGCGGATCCTCTTGAGTTCAATGGTGGATTTAGGAACCTGGAGTATGACCCTCGAGCAGTTTTCCGGAGTTCCCTACTTACGAATGGTACTGCATATTGGAACATCACGATCGCGGAAACCTCCAGTAGCACAACATCAGGCAATGCCTCCCTGAGCGTTGGTTACTCCAATGTCGACTGGGACTTCCTTAAGACCGTCTATGGATGGGCCTCCGTCCAATATCAAGCTTGGGCGCGTGGAGAGCTGGTAGTTGGCGGCAATGAGACCCAACACATCATCCTCCACACTGATGCCATACTGGAATTCTGGATCAACGATACGCACTCCTTTGGTGGTGACTTCTACAGCTACCGTAACGCTCCTCCTGTGTTGCACCTCGAACCAGGGCGTCACCGGATTGACTTACGACTTGTGCGAGATGTCAGAGCATTTGGAGGTATCCTTAAGCCCACTATCGATGTCGTGGTAGGCGTTGAACAGGTTTCTGGAAGTCTGGACCTAGCGAAACCTGGTATTCTCATGTCCGATGTTATCGATGGCAAGCTCGCAACACCACATGGCTCCGTGACCTTGCGTAACACCGGTGCCCGTGATATCGAGATCACTGGAATTCATGCTGCCAACGTTAGCACCAATGTCAGCACTTTGTTTCCTTTGTTGAGGTTGAGCACGGATAGTCAAATGCTGGTAGCACGAGGTGCTAATGATCTGACTTCTGGACAGGCGACCGACGATAGAGCTGAAAATGCTCAAGGTTATGGCATTGTCATTGTCGCAGGCCAGACTAGGCCTGTTGCTTTCAACATCACACTGCCCACTCACAAAGCTTCGTCATTAGCCTACAACATCACATACAAAGTCATTGACAGCAGTGAACACTTAAGTCTTGAAGTCACTCAAGATCTCAAGCATGTATCGGCCTACGATCCCCACAAGATTACCTTTTTGCACCCAGGCGGCATAGTGTCTTATGCTATGCTCCGACCTCCGGCAAAGAACGCCACCTGTCGACACAAGCAAACAAAGGTACCGGTCCTGCTGGCCCTACACGGAGCAGGCTTGGAAGCCGATAACTCCATGGTGACTGGAGCCTTGGATCCCGTTTCTGATCTTTGCGCCTGGATAGTCTTCCCTACTGGCGTGACAACCTGGTCTGGAGACGACTGGCACAATTGGGGGTTTGCTGATGTTGAGGCCGCTATCGATGTCATACCTGCTTGGATACGATACGGCAACTGGTCAGGCTCAGGTGTTGATACAGATCGATGGATCGTATCGGGACACTCAAACGGCGGTCAGGGCACATGGTATGCTGTCACTCACCGGCCAGACAAGGTGCTTGCTGCAATACCTGTGTCAGGCTATGCAAGTATTCAAAAGTACGTGCCTTATGAGCTATGGCAGCCTGCCGATCCTAGGCGGACTTCAGTCATCAGCGCATCAATGAACAGCTACCGACACGAGATGCTCATGGCCAACGCCCGCAGTATCCCTATTCAACAGCAGCACGGAGAGGTAGACGACAATGTTCCAGCATACCATTCTCGGTTCCTTGCTCAACAACTTCAGCTTTCAGGCGCGAACTCAACTTACCATGAAGTACCGAATCAGAATCACTGGTGGGACGGAATTATGACTACACCAGAGCTGATCGATTTTTACTACAACCAGACTAGAAGCAAAGAGAAATTGCCTCGTGAGTTGGACGAGTTCAGCATCGTCGTCGGTGACCCTGGCGACATGGGCAGCAAGGGCGGGGTTAGAGTCACGCAACTGGAGGATCCTGGACAGTATGGCAGAGTGCATGTAAAAGGCCGCACTGTGAAGACATCGAACGTTCTTAGCATCGAGTTCGGCCCTCCATTCTGGAAAGATGCCATCATGATTGACGGCCAAACACTTGAGCTTGCAAGCGCTGCTGCAAACACTGACACCCCAGTCAGTGTACGCTTGTCTGGCGACACTTGGGTCACGGAGGCAGTGAGTACAACAAAAAAGTCACCTAGCAGACGAGGTCGCCAGCTCGGATCCATGAGGGCGATACTGCGCACGCACGGTCCGATCACCATTGAGCATCCAGGTACTGTCAACACCTCGCACCTTGCACTTCAGGTGTCTCGCAACCTTCACCAGTACTTCCGCGCCGACACCATCATCTTCAGTAAGACCGCAAACAGTGCGTCCGCCAACGTCACGGGCAACGCCATACTTCTCGCTCTTGGCGATGCTCTTGAAGGCGCTGTTGCGGACCTCCCCATACAGGTGTCTTCATCAGGGATCATTCTGCGTGACAGTCGTGGGCGAGAGCAACGGTACGACGAAGCGCGTGGTTCCGTTTGGCTCCGACCACTGGAAGGTGAAAGGCTTGAGCTGGTACTCTGGGGAGCTGACGATGAAGGTCTGACGCAAGCTGCAAGGTTAGTACCGATGCTCACAGGCGTGGGTCAGCCGGACTTTGTGGTTCTAGGTGAAGAGGCGAAATGGAAGGGCGTCGAAGGCGCGCTGGCTTTAGGTTTCTTCGACTCGCAGTGGCAGGTCACTGCATCTAGTTTCGTATCTTGAGGTATGCATCTCTTGGACAGCGGCGATATTCGGCGCTATTCATCTTCACCTTCACCGTCTGAACAAAGCCAAAGGCATTGTTCACGCTCATTCGTCCAGATTTTACTGGCTGATGATCAACTTGAGCTTAGTGGTGACCGCGGATTGGCGACGCGCCTGCGCGACTGCCCTTTCCATCACGCCTGCCGCTAGTCGCCGCCAACAGCTATCGTCACTTCGCTTCCTTCCCCATAACTCCGCCTTTTCTTTCCACTTCGACATTCCACCGCAGTGCAACTTCTCCTCACTGCGCTCACATTCCCTCCGTCCTTTCCACTTCGTTGCTGCTAATTGCAAGCTGCTAATCTAGTTTGCATCTTCTGCGTTTCTTCTCCGCTTCTTCATCTACTTGGCCATATACGTCGCCAACGGAGTATCATCGAGCAGCTGTGTCTTGCATATTATCTTCGCATCTGCCCAGTCACCTCAGACTACGCACATCTCTCGAATCTCTTTCATCTACCTGCACCTCGCCGCCAGCAACCATGGCCTTCAATATAACTTCAGACGGCTCGCCTACCCCACGCAAGGGTCCCACCCGGTTCAACATGCCTCCTGGAGACCTGAGAGTCAACACTTCACCAGAGGTACTGGGCCAGATCAATGGCATCAGCCAGAACTACTACCCTTTCGGCCTTCATCCTTCCTTTGGCTCGTCGTTGACATCCAATCTGCAGGGTCTCAAGCGGCCACTCGGTACTTCCACCACCATGGGCAATGTTGCCATGCCTTCGATGCCGCAGCAGCAGCAGCAGCAGCAACAGAACTTTGGTGGCTTCAAGGTCAGTCATACCTTCATCTCGCCGTCCGGCTAAGCTTTGCCTTTCGCCTCACACCTTACGTACTCACAACATGCTGACTGATGGATAAGAACAAAAGTGACCACTATCAAGACACTTCAGTCATGGACTCGCTCCTGCAGCGTCTCAATGAGCGATCGTCGCCTGATGACCCCTACAAATCCTCCAGCAGCTCCGTTCCAATCACACCAGCTACCGAGGACTACGCAAGCACCCCACCTACCATGTCTTCGGCAAATTCATCTGTTCTCGTCAACGCTGTGGAGCTGCAGAAGATTAGGGACGAGCTACAGGCGGCTAAGGACGAGATCGCTCGCATGAATCAAGATGCGCACAGTCATCTAGTCGCCAGATCTACGATGGAGCATCTCAGCCAGTCGTCCGAAGCTGACTACGGTTACGTCGGCGAGGTTACGGAGCAGACCCTTACGCAGTTGCAGAACAACTTCAACGCCTCAACTCGTGTCAACGATGGATGGGGTAATGATGCAGCTCGCCCATCGTACAACACGAACAGCAGCTTTGGATCTCAGTATCAAGGTCAAGCACAGGCTCAGGCCCGGCCCCCAGTCCCAATCGGACAGCCAACAGCACGACGCGGCAACAGCTACCTCAATGAGCCAACCCATTTCCCTCTTGATCAGGGCTTCCGCGGTGGTGGCCTGAACAACGGCATGGGCAGTTTCATGGGAAATGGGATGGGCACTGGCTTCAACACTGGCTACAACAACAGCATGAACAATCCGCCAAGCCGCCCTGACTCCGCTTTCGATCCGGCCTACAACCAGTACGGAGTCCCGCCTATGCAAGCTGCGAACTACCCTGCTCCGATTGGAACTATCGGTGGAAGCAGGCTGTCTCCTGTCGCAAACGAGTTCGATGTGTCGACTGGCATGGGTCCATCACCATGGAACTCTCAGGTAAGCAAAACCAACGACCATTGAATGTTCTTGACATGTACTGAGTATCTCTGCAGGCTCCTAGTGAGGCTGGTGGTTCGCAATACATGCCTCCTGTTGAGCCCATGAACTACCGTCGGCTGCTAGATCGCAACATGAGCTGCAACTGGAAGTACATTGTAGACAAGATCATCTGCAACAATGACCAGCAAGCTTCGATCTTCCTCCAGCAGAAGCTCAAGGTCGGTACACCGGACCAGAAGTACGACATCGTCGAAGCTATCATCGCTCAAGCCTACTCCCTGATGATCAACCGCTTCGGTAACTTTCTGGTTCAACGCTGCTTCGAGCATGGTACACCTGACCAGATCATCGCTATTGCTCAAGCGATCCGTGGCAACACGCTCGCTCTCAGCATGGACGCTTTCGGATGCCACGTCATTCAGAAGGCTTTCGACTGCGTTCCTGAAGAGTACAAGGCCACCATGGTCCACGAATTGCTGCGCCGTATTCCAGAGACCGTGATCCATCGCTATGCCTGCCATGTCTGGCAGAAGCTATTCGAGCTTCGCTGGAGCGACTCTCCGCCTCAGATCATGCGCTATGTCAACGAGGCGCTCCGAGGCATGTGGCATGAAGTCGCTCTTGGTGAGACCGGCAGTCTGGTCGTGCAGAACATCTTCGAGAACTGTCTGGAAGAGGACAAGGTGCGCCAAACACACTCTTCCCACTCACCTGGATATTACTTACCAGTCACAGCGTCCTTGCATCAACGAAGTTCTTGCTAGTATCGATGTTATCGCTCACGGCCAATTCGGCAACTGGTGCATCCAGCACATCTGCGAGCACGGTGCTCCCGCCGATCGTAGTCGCGCCGTCGACCATATCCTCCGCTTCGCGACCGAATACAGCATGGATCAGTACGCCTCCAAGGTTATTGAGAAGTGTCTCAAGATTGGTAACACTGAGTTCCTGGACCGGTACCTGGAGCGCGTCTGCGAAGGTCGCCCTGATCGCCCTCGCATGCCCCTGATTGACAGTAAGTAGTGATGCTCTGAATTTTCTCTTGCTCTGATGTTGACGTTCTCGTAGTTGCCGGAGATCAGTTTGGAAACTACCTCATCCAGTACATCTTGACCAACAGCAGCGCGCAGCACCGTGAGATTGTTGGCAGCCACATCCGCAAGCACATGGTCTCCCTCCGCGGTTCTAAGTACGGCTCGCGCGTCGCCATGTTATGCTGCAACCCCGCCGTCACTACACGTCCGGGTCCGCCCGCTGGTATGGTTCCTCGATACAGCAACAACCCCGTCCCTCGTACCGCCACCTTTCCTGGCACCTTCCGTTGAAGGTCGTATCTGATAGACATATCTGGCTCCAACATACGCCGTTGGTTATTGTAACCACGAACGCACTCGTTCCCGTTGTCGATCTCACCAAAGAGATATTCCCAAGCTACAGTTCATGTCGAAAAAGATTGTCGAACCGATTGGGATAAGACGAAAAACCATTTCCTAGTGTTAGTCGGATCAACATCGCTTCTCGAGACATGTCTACCCACGATATGTCCTTTCTTGTTTATTTCAACATTTTCTTTCTGGGTTGGCAGTTGGTACAATAACAGGATGCTCAACTGGAGAAGATGTCAAATACTGGAGCTGGATCATTGTGCATGCTTACTCTTCTCATAGAAGTACCGCTGATCGAAAGGAAACATGGCTAGGTGACGGCATGAACTGGTTGTAAACATTCCTCCCAAATATAAGCAATTGCGCATTACGCTTGTGCCTCCTTGTACAGTTCCCGAATATGTCTAGATGGTATTCCTTTGAGCTGTACTTGGTGTCACATTTCAATCATGTCATGAGGCGCGTGCAACGTGCTCCATGGCTCCTCTGCTGGTGTTGAAGACCGACTCTGCGGCGAGTTCCGGGATCGGTGGCAATTCGGGGATGCTCGGAGCAGCATAAATCAGTCTTTTGCAAGACGAAACGTTTACGGGATGAAGGACCGAAGTTGTAAAGGATCGATTGCAAAGCACAAGAGTCTCAGAATCACGAGCAAATCTTGTTGTGGCGGACGTGCCCGAGTTATGTGAGTCGATGGTCCAGGAGCGGTCAGCGGCAACGCTAAAGATGCCGCAGCGGCCTCAACGCATGATCCGAACAATTTGCGATGCACGAGTCCCAGTCGAGACACATTGTTTTTGGGACCTTGCTGACTGTTCGGCCTGTTCGGCGGCAGGGCTGATCGATCAGGTTTCAACCTTGGTTGTTTGCGCGTGTGTTCAGATGCTTGGTGACCCGGGCTTATGAAGTCACGCCTTGCAGTGCTATATGGAGCTTCAATATGAAGATGCAGAGTATGACAATGAGAACAAAATGAAGAGGCGACTATCACAGCCCCTCATCTGGATGTACGAAGCGGAGAAAGAAGGATCTGGCGAGCACACGATCAGGGCGCGGTGGTCAGATAGTCGGGAGCGAGGCCGCAGTGGCAGGGTTTGCCGAAAGGCAAAGCGCTAAGCTGCCGGATAGTCGGCGACGTCACCATGGTGTAGGTTTGAGCGCTGTGTTATATTTTATAAGCATTGCGTGCGCCCGTCTCCACTGCTGGTCTTTGATCACAAATCACTCACCTTTTTGCGAGCTTTATACCCTACGACTGTGTCTTGTGAAGACAATAGAGATTCAGAGCGAGAAGTAGTACAGAACAAGCCTGAGCACACAAAATGAAGGTTCTCACGCCAGAGCAAGAGCAGGCGCATTACAAGTGAGTTTTGCGTGCGGCGAGCTGTGGGAGAAGCTGCTAACAAAGTAAAAGTGCCTCAGTCAAGGGCGGAACAATTGGTGGTCTCATCGGTACAGCAGTCGGTATCGCCGCTGTAGCTGGCGCGAGCAGAAGATACCCATCGTTCAGGGCGCTCACCCTGCCCTTCCGCGCTTTCCTCGTCACATCCTCAGGAACATTCATTGGTATGTCACACTTCCCAAAACACCGATATCTCATTCCATACTAATTCGTTACAGCTGTCATCGCCGCCGACCGCGCCTCCGCCCGATACGACATTGAAAACACGCCCGAGAAGAAAGCCCAGGTCCAGCGCGAAAAGGAGCGCGAAGCCCTTCTCGAGTCCAACAAAACCGCCTTCGAGCGAGCCAAAGAGTGGGCCACCGAGAACCGCTATCCGCTGCTCTTTGGCTTCTGGATCGCCTCCATGGCTGGCTCGTGGACCATGGTCAACCGCAACCCCTACCTGAGCGGCTCGCAGAAGCTGGTCCAGGCGCGTATGTATGCCCAGGGCGGCACGCTGGCAGCGCTGCTTACGAGCTTTGCGTTTGAGGGCAGCGACGCGGCGAAGGGAAAGGGAAGGTGGGAGACGATTAAGGTGCTGGATCCAAACGATCCTACGCATCAGCATATGATTGAGAAGAAGATTCATCATGAGAGGTATGCTGGTGAGGACCGGTGGAGAGGTACGTTCGACCCTGTTTGCGAGTGGCTATTGATGAGTCGTGCTTTGTCATGATGCACAGCATTTTGCTGCGGAACTGGTGAGAGTTCTTTGCTGACGAAAGATTACAGAGATGGTCGAGGCTGAAGAGGAGCGCTTGAGGGAGCGCAACGCCCACATCGAGGCCAAGCGCGAGCATCCCGAAGACAAGAACAAGCAGGAGGCAGCCCAAAAGGAGAAGAAGGAGGAGAAGGACAAGTCTGGTGCTAAGGCCTAAACCCCTCCATCTTGACCCCTCTCCGCACCATTCTCACCCTCTTCCGTCCGACACACCCCAACTCTCTGATCGAAGTGACCACAGCTTCGTGTTTCGATGACATCGAGTCCTACTATTTCCTGGCGTTGGGCGACTGCGACCCTTTCACGCACCTATGACCTATGTACTAGTAGTGTTTTGCCGATAGGTCTGAAAAACCGGCTTTGACATTGTATATATCAACACCTGTATGGGTGTTACGATTCGCGAGCTCAATTGAATGCTTTATGATTTCTATTACTATTGTTTCTAGTGCCCTTTCCGGTTGGAATAAGCAATGCTCAGAGCTACAGCCGAGTACTATATACTGATGGTTATGCTGATGGATCATGCTCGACGGACGCGATCTGTTATTACGATTTGTAGTCGTGGCCTTGGGTGTACTACATCAACGTCACTCTTACCCCAGATCGCGGGTCATGGTAAAGTAAGGTCTACCATGACGTCAGCAATTCAGCGCTTAAAGGAGTCACGGACGTCACACATTTTCGCGCCTTGGCCACTTGTAGTTTCATGCACATGTGTAGATACCCTACCTTTAGCGATTCCCAATTCACTCTAACAAGTCTCAATGCCGGAAGTCCTAGCCTCTCGATCCAAATATTCAGTCACTGACGGTCCGCTTACGAAGCAATCAAAAAAGAATAGCAAAGGTGAACAATACGAAGAACGAAGCAGAGAAACGAAACAATAATGCCAGCCGACTTCGACTCTCTCTCAAAGCAGTTGCTGCATCACGCGTCCCTTGTCCAGGCGCCACAGAAAGCCAAAAATGAAGCCTTGACGGGCAAGATAGCGGACATGAATCTCCACCCCACTCTAGAATCCGCCCTGCACATCCTAAACCACGACCTGCCTTCCGCCCACTTCCTCGTGCGACACATGCAAGCCCCGCCCGCTTTGGAAGGCATGCTTACCCACTCCATCCTGCACCGGTGCGAGGGCGATTTCCGGAACGCACGGTTGTGGCTGGGCGATGTGGGGGATGCAGCTGAGGGGTGGGTACCGAAGAAGAGGGAGCAGGAGGAGAGGCTGAGTAGGGATGTCGCTGAGAAGTGTAAGGGGGGAAAGGAGATTGAGAAGAGCTTGTTGGAGTGGGTGTATGGGGCCGAGGGTGTTGAAGCGGGGAAGACGTTGGTTGATGATGTGGAGGGGTGGAGGAAGAGGAAGGGTGGAGAGAGTGAGGAAGGGAGGCTGAAGGAGAGGATTAGAGAAGAGATGGGAAAGGTGCTTGAATGGTGCGTGAAGAAGTTTGGGACGCAGCAGTACACGGATGCGAGCTCTGCCTGGGTCAAGAATAGCGAGGAGGTACAGAAGATTAGTAATGATATGGTTAGTGGGGACAAGGGGCATCGAAGGTTCTGAGGCGATTGGCATGGATGACATTCTTGGGCGTAGGATCGCGTGTGGGTGATGGACGTCGAGGTACGCTGTCTTCGAACAGAACGGTAAGAGGGTCCAGAACGAGGTGCTTGAAACGAAAGTTCGAGGCGTTGAGGATAGGATGCTGGCAATGATTAAACTCGTCGTGACGAGTAGGGCGCAATGCTCTGGAGGAATGAAGCGCATGAACGCTGCTAGGTTTTGAATGAGAGGGGACGGGTAGACAACGATCAGTCTTCAAGTGAGACGCATGGACAGAGATATGATAGTGGATATACGCTGCATTGCATTGTCATACAGCAGCACAGTTACATTACCACCTTCAACTAAAAAGAAAAGACCCCTCAACATGCAGGAAACCAAGACACAGACCTCTAGGCCGGCTCATCCCAGCACAGCCAAGCGCCTGCAATGGAAGCAGAAACAGGAAGCAGATGTTGAAAGAGGGTTATCGACCAAATGAGACATCCTGGACGCCGTGAAACTTGACATGACTCGTGGACATTTGCACATGACAGGCGTATCTGGTCGTTCAGCGCAGCGCATCGCGCTTTCATACGCTCAAGCGCAGGTCTCCATCGATTGTGCGTGAGACGCAAGCGCAGTGCGTCATGGAGGGCGCGGGTGTGTATCCGTCTAGCAGCATCCCTTCTTCTGCTCTGCGTCGGCCGACTTGCTGATCTCGAGGACCTTGCGCTCGCCGCCGAGGACGTTCTGACTACCTTCTCCCTGGTCGAGTGCCTTGCTGGAGACGATGCGGTAGATTTCTGGTGTGGTTGTCAGCGCAATGCTTGGACTCAATTACGAGCGGCACAGCATGAGGGGTAATAGCGAATAAGTGGCGGTGTGCTCGTATCCACACCAACGACACTGCCACCTGTTCTTCATGCAAAGTCGTGTATGTTGTGTAGGTGTCGTATATCGCGTGCTGGGAGTGCGTGGAGCTCATACCTGTAAGAATGTTCTGGAAAGCAAGCTCGACGTTGCTGGCGTCCAGGGCAGACGTCTCGATGAACGAGAGGTTGTTCTCGCCTGTAAGTGACCAATGTCAGCGGCTGTTCATAATCCAGCATATTCAACCGCATCTCGCGAACCAGAAACACGTACTCGCAAACTGCTTGGCCTCCTCGGTGGGCACTGCCCGCAGATGCCTCAAATCGCTCTTGTTTCCAACCAGCATGATAACGATGTTCGAGTCGGCATAGCCGCGCAGCTCTTTCAGCCACCTCATAACGTTCTCGTAGGTCTGGTGCTTGCTGATGTCGTAAACAAGCAGCGCTCCTACAGCGCCACGGTAGTACGCCGATGTGATGGCGCGGTAGCGCTCCTGGCCAGCTGTGTCCCAAATCTGTGCCTTGATCGTCTTGGCGTCCACCTGGATCGAACGGGTAGCGAACTCGACACCGATGGTCGACTTGGAGTCGAGGTTGAACTCGTTACGGGTGAACCTGCTCAACAGGTTGGATTTACCGACACCTGAGTCTCCGATGAGGACCACTGTTGGGTATTAGCGGGCGAGGACATGAGGCGCAGAGGGAGTATGCACCCTTGAAGAGAAACTACAGCCAACATGTCAGTATGGGCCACCAATAGCGCACATGTCGCACAGGGAACTCACGTCATATTCGTCGTTCGCCATGGCTGCGGTGAGCGGGGGAGGAGGTGCGCAGTTGGGGGAAGCGCTCGAGATTTGGCGCTAAAGTGGTAGTCGGTGAAGGTGGTGGGCAGAGTGTGGTGTATGGGCGGTGTAAGGCTAAGACAGTGCTTCGACGTAGTTCGTGTGTAGTGATTTGGCTGCCTCCTGCCTCGACAAAGCAATGCGTGGAGCAGCTGCGGCAGGTGCCAAGTCAAAACTGGCGCTAAGGATCACTAGCGTCAGACTATCTTATTCCAGAGCAGCTATCAACTCGACTATTTCACGTCAACCGAACGGTCAATTGTGAGAGGCGCAAACGGGTCGCAGTCGCATTCGGCACCTCCAGGCGAGCGTTGAACACTGGAGGGGCAATTCTCTTCTCAACGCCGCGCCTTTTGATTTTGGCCAATCAAGATGTCTGCCTTGGAAAAGTTGCACGAGGTCATGTCCGCAAGATATGACCTCGTTGAAGACTACGACACCGATGAAGTATCCGTCACTTCTACTGATGCTGGCGACGAAATCTTCTACAATACAGATTGTATCATAGCGGAAAATCCAGAAGAGGACGCTTGCTACCTCGTCAAATGGGAAGACTACCCACTGCATGAGTACGTCTGTGAACACGCCTAAAAACTTCAGCACTAACATGGTACCAGCTGTAAGTGCTCACCACAGCTTGGTTTGAACAAGTCAAATCGTAGATGCGTACCCTAGGCTTGCATCGCCAACCTGCCTCATTACAGTGACAATGCATACTGACTGCCCACAGGTACTTGGGAGCCTCCTATGAATTTGGACGGCACTGATCTCATCTCGAGTTGGAAGCAGATCAGACAAGAGCTAGGTGAAGCTGCCTTTCAACGCGAGAACGAGAAGAACATAGCGGCTTTTGAGGCAGCACAGGAGAGGGCTGAGGCTGCCAAAGAACGCAAGTATGCAAAGCGCGAGAAGAAACGCCGTAGACTGCAACGGAGGGACCGTACAGTGGTTCCCGACGACGACAGTAGCGATGAAGAACCCTTGGCTTCAGTACGAACGAGGACTGCTGCAGGGGACAGTCTCTTTGTGGAGAATCAGGGGCCGTCAGTTCCAGCCACATTGGTTGCTACAAGGCAGCCTCCTGTTGCTCGCAAGGCGCCGTTGCAGCAATCATCTTCCGAAGATGAGTCAAATTCAGATGTCCAGACTTCCGACGACTCGTTAATGGGCGAGCTGCGGAGAAACAAGAGAGCCCAACGCAAAGCAGAACGAAGCGCGGCAAGAAGCTCAACTGGCAATTCTCTACTCCAGCCAAAGCGTCCGAATACCACCACGGCTCCTTTGGAGGCAACATCGAAGACCTCCACGGTTCGCGAGAAGTCAAAGCAGCGATCAACGGTGTCTGCAGTCTCTACAAAACCCACAGCAGAGAGGGCTCACAGCACTGTAGTGACTACGACTAGTGCCATGCGCGCCATCAGGACTGTACCACAAAAGCAAACGAGCCGCGCGATTAACATCATCGACCAACCCAGGGAGCAGCAGAGGAAAGCTTGGTCAACCGACAATCACTACAACAAACTCAAATATCGAAGCCTTGCCGAGAAACGATCTCGCACTGAAGGAACTCCGGACTTCAGCGCGCTTGATTTTGTGAATGGCCCGCCACCTACATTACCCAAAGCGGCAGCATCAAGATCGTCTGGTGATCTTTACGGGCGTCGTGAGATCACAAATCGTCGCGTCCGGGAAGAGGACCCAGATGATCTACCACGACAAGGCCTCGGAGAGGGCTCAGCACCTCTCGCAGACTGGGAGGTGGACAAGGTGCCGTTGATGTGTAACGCCTGGAAGCTCAGTTCAAATTGCCCTTACGGTGCGCGAAAGTGTCGTTTCATGCATCGAGCATTTGATCCAAAGGGCCGACCATACCAACTAGGCGATTATGATGGACGGATACCTCATAAGTACCGCAAGCCACCAATTACATGTCCCTTCTGGTACAAAGGAGACCAGTGCAAGAGAACCGCAGAAGAGTGCTTGTATGCACACGTAGATACAGGATGGGCTGAGTACAACGGGCAGCCGATCCGTATTGAGCATCTTCCAGAGGCCTCTGCCACCTCTGCCGCCCGAGATGTACCACCGCACCTAGTTCCGTTCAAGTTTCAGGATCCCCCAATAACGTGTTCCTTCTGGCTGAGAGACCCCCACGGATGCGTCAGATCGGAAGAAGTGTGCAAATATGCTCATTGGAACACAGGCTGGACGCATGAAGCTGATATCAAGGGTCAACCAGTACGGATAGACCCAACCCTGAAGCCTCGTGGTGGACCACCCAAATATGCCAATCCCCCCGTGACATGCCCTTTCTGGTTGAGATCGGAGAAGGGTTGTACCAGGACAGCCGTTGAATGTAAGTACGCTCATCGAAACACTGGGTGGGCTCCTCCTGGAATGAGCAGCGACCAAGCCCTCCCTATCAACCCTCATGAACTTCCACGCAGCCAGTCTTTCAGAAATGAGCCAGATGTTTCGAATCTTACTCCACTCCGAACGAACAGCAATGATCAAGGCCTGATCGTGGCGGGCCAGACAGTGTCTTCTGGCCCACCAAGTCAAGCCAACAAGGGCATCACTTGTTCCTCTTGGTTGAGAGATCCGCTTGGTTGTTTAAAGTCAGAAGAAGCATGCGACTATGCTCATAGGAACACTGGATGGGCGACACCCAAGGACAGGCCGTTCGACAGCCCTGTAGCATTGGATCCAAACCAGATACCTCGATTTCATCGCGAACAGATGGGAGACAGACTTGAGCCGAAGTACGGTAATCCACCGGTCACATGCCCGTCTTGGCTGAGAAACGAAGATGGATGTCGCAAAACCGAACAAGAATGCCAATTCGCCCACAAGAATACCGGTTGGGCCCCACAATATGGGGAAGGGGGCGGTCCAGCTGTGGAAATCGATCGAAAAGGAAAGCTCCGTGGTAATGAACCAGTCCGCAGCTTCGCAACAGATCACTCGGCACCAAAGAATGGCACCCCTCCAATAACATGCTATTTCTGGTTGGAAGGAGCGGGAGGCTGCGCCAGAACAGCTGAGACCTGCAGGTTTGCGCACAGAAATACTGGGTGGATCACATATCTTGGAGCAGTGAAGAACTCCCATCCTGAGCAGATCAATCCTAAGAGGTTACCCCGGTTCCGAAAATACGGTAAGTGCTTTCATGAGAACGACATCGCTTAACCCGTAGCAATATCTTCAACAACACACAAGCTTGTCAACAGACTGCAAGATATGTCACAGTCCGCTAATCCAAAAGACAGACCCGACGGAGAACTCTAGCATGCCAAACGGTCAAAGCATATTACCTGCACCAACGGCACCATCTCATTCCGCAGACGAGCCCGGTATCGACATTTCTGGTCATACTCCTGCAGATATCGTGAGCAATACAGCACAGGCTTCTGAGCAACAGCTTGTTCAGAGTCCGCTCGCGATTGAGGATGTTTTGCCGAAGCAGTCACTAGCTGCTGCATCAGCCTTGCAGCTAAATGCGAAGATTAAGCAGTTCTACAATCTAGACATCACCGAGATGTTCCACTCAGGCACACCGGGTGATGACGAAATGCTTGAGAAGAGAGCGATGCTACTGTACCATCCCGAAGAACATCCAGAAGACATTGAACTGATCACACGTTGGCTTTTGATGCACGAAGTCAAAGTTGGAAATCTTTGGTATGATGGTGCCTGGGGTCAGTTCCAGCAAGAAACATCCAAAGGAAAGTCAGGTATCATCATCGTACGTTGACCACTCCCGACTTATTGCACACGTGCTAACGGTTTCAGGTGCATCCGGATTTTGAGCAGTATGTCAACCTTCCAGGCTTTGGTGAAGTGCTTAAGCAGCGGATACGTGTGTGGTCTGTTGGCCTGCAGCCACCCCCTGGTTTCGAGGTTGGTGTCTCGTCGGATCCGCCAGAATTGCGACATTACTGTATCGGTATCTTTCCCCACGGTGGCTTCATCTACATCACCGACGACGTCTTTGAGCAGAAGCCGCAGTTGGCGCTCAGCATCGTGAAGCTTTTTTTTGCCAAGATCGAGCAGCTGCGTAGCCTGGATGGACCTGTTTCGCCGTGGCAGGAGGTAGACGACGCGTGTGTGCTCTGGCGACTTTGCGTTCGGCCTGAGCTGATGGAGTATCTGTACCTGAAGTGCGAGGACAACTCAGCGGAGCTTGCAGCGGGAAACCCTGACTACCTGAGGTAAGATTCCGTCAACACTCTCACACGTTATCTGCTAAACACTACGCTGTAGCCGCGCCGAACTCTACCAACTACTCACATTAACCAACTACATGGAGCAAGATCATCACATCGAGCCGCTCAGCATTGTCCAAGACAAGTACCCCATCCTTTCCGAGCGGCGTGTCATCGCTGAGCACCAACCTCTCGACTACTTTAACCGCCTTGCGAACAGCCAGGAAGATGCTAATACACACATGATCGGGTACTACGCAGCCATGCAGTCTGCCGACATGCGCCGCGCCTACCGACAGTTCTATGTCGTGCACACTGAGCCTGAGGCATCGTGCGCTCAGCGGTGGAAGGCGAGCATACAGAACATCGCTGATGTGATTACGCCAGAGCAGTGCATTGAGGAGCTTGGAAAAGCAAGCAAAGAGAGCTTGTTTGACTTTCTGGACTGGGCTATGGGGCCGAAGGAGAAGAAGAAGGGCTTAGATGTTGTGTCAGAGGAAACAGAATTTGGCGAGGCGCCCATGGAGATTGAGCCTGTCGAGCACACAGCATACTAGGATATGTACATGGCTCTCGGGTCTCTTTCGAATGTCCTTGCAGAGTCGCGGCGTAAAGGAGAAGGAGTAATGCGCGAAGATACCCAATCTGAAGAGGTCTTTTGACAGAATCAGCGTCGTTGGTGCTTTCGCTCAGTGCAATTGCTCAGTACAACATCATGACTTTACAATCAATGGAAGATGATTCATCCTTCATCGGTGCTCGTGCTATCTACTGCTCAGTGATGTGATAGCGTAGATACGTCGCCACTTCCGACAATCGGCCGCGCTGGGGGCCAACCCTGACGCGGCCCCAGATGACGCACCTGGCGTTCACGGCTTGGCTCGGTGACATCTGCAATTTGACAACAGCGCCGTGAGGGCTTGATAGGCTGCTCGAATCAACCTAGACAACGAACTACGCGCGAGACAAGACCTCGGCTGATACTCCAGGCCACGATAAGATCAAGATTGCTTGTGAGATATGCGTGAGGCCCTGCAGATGTCAAATGCACGCTGTAGTCGCGTGCATCGAGATCCGCACTTTGTGCGCGCGGAGCCTCTAAAGAGCGCATCCACATCAGCAGTTTAGCAGCCTTTTAGCTCCCTCATACGCCCGCGATCTGGACTCCGCCTGGACTCTAACTGCTTTGTGGGTTCCCCGCAGCTGAGTAGTTTGGCGCTTTCGTGTGGCTTTTCTGCACGCGACGTCTCTCGTGTTATCAATACTGCGCTTCCCTCTTCCGTCTGCATACTTAGAGCGGCCGTTCTCCCACGTGCGGTCAACTTCACATCGCACACCACGTTGCGCAACATCGAATCTCCTGTAGAGTGTCGCATCGTCGCATTGCAGCGCAAAGCCGGAGCCGGGTGGCTTATCACGACAGCAAAGAAAGAGACAGCCTGAGGCAGACAAGATGGATGCAAACAAGAGAAGCACGAGTATCACACAAACGGGTGCGGAAAGGAAGACGAGCGTCGCGAGTGGGAATAAGGATCCCAGCGCTGATGCAGCGCTCGCGAAGATGGGGTATGCGAGTGAGTTGCCACGGAATTTGAGTATGTTGAGTGTTTTGGGACTGTGAGTGCACTATTTCCTCCAACCTCCCATGGTCTGCATTTCGACTCCTACATCCTTCCATTAGAAATCTGGATACACGCGATTGAGAACTGGTCCGCAATCGGAGTTGTTTGATGAGATGGGATTAGATGGAGTGCTCACTGACGCACACGCAGCTCCTTCGCCATCATGGCCGTACCGTTTGGTTTGTCTACGACCATGTATATCACCCTCACTGACGGCCAATCCGTCACCATCCTCTGGGGTTGGATCCTCGTCTCCCTGATCTCACTCTGCATCGCGGCCTCGCTGGCCGAAATCTGCGCCGTCTATCCAACTGCGGGAGGCGTTTACTACTGGTCGGCCATGCTATCAACCCGTCAATGGGCGCCCATCACCTCCTGGGTTACCGGCTGGTTGACTCTTGTGGGTAACTGGACGGTCACGCTGAGTATCAACTTCTCAGGGGGCCAGCTCATTTTGAGCGCGATTACGCTGTGGAACGAGGATTTTGTGCCGAATCAGTGGCAGACGGTGTTGATGTTTTGGGCGGTCATGGCGATCTGCATGCTTGTTAACATTTTCGGGGCCAAGTACCTGGATTTGATTAACAAGATCTGCATTTACTGGACGGCGAGTAGTGTCATCATCATCATGATCACGCTCTTGACCATGGCGGACGTAAAGAGGGATGCGGACTTCGTATTCACGCATTATGATGCGAGTGCGAGTGGGTGGTGGGTAGATCGGGTCTCGTTCGTAGGATCGGAAGCTGACGATTTCCAGGCCGAGTGGATGGGCGTTCTTCGTTGGTCTCCTTCAGGGCGCGTACGTGTTGACGGGATACGGAATGGTGGCAGCCATGTGCGAAGAAGTGCAATTTCCCGAACGTGAGGTTCCAAAGGCCATCGTCCTGTCAGTTGCAGCTGCGGGTGTGACAGGTGTCATCTACCTCATCCCGATCCTCTTCGTTTTGCCAGACGTACAGCTACTCCTTGAGGTTGCCAACGGACAGCCCATCGGTCTCCTCTTCAAGACCGTAACTGGATCTGCTGCTGGAGGTTTTGGACTTCTCTTTTTGATCCTGGGCATCCTGTTCTTCGCCGGAGTCGGTGCACTCACTGCGGCGTCTCGGTGCACATACGCTTTCGCCCGCGACGGCGCGATTCCTGGATCGAGGATCTGGAAGAAGGTGTCAAAGAGGTACGATATCCCACTTGCGGCCCTCGCTCTTTCTACTGCAGTAGACTGCCTCCTTGGGCTTATCTTCTTCGGTTCCTCCGCTGCGTTCAACTCGTTCACCGGCGTTGCAACGATCTGCTTGTCGGCCAGCTACGGCATGCCTATCTTGATCTCGGTCATCCGAGGGCGTCAGGCTGTCAGGAACTCGTCGTTCTCACTCGGTCGCTTCGGTTATGCGATCAACGTCGCGATGATAGTCTGGATTTGCTTGGCGCTGGTGCTGTTCTGCATGCCGGTCAGCTTGCCGGTCGAGCCAGCGACAATGAACTACGCAAGTGTGGTATTTGCTGGGTTTGCGCTGATTAGTCTGATTTGGTACATCATTCGCGGCAGGAAGGATTTCAGTGGCCCTCCTGTGCCGCAGGATGTTGCGCCTGGTGAGGAGGTTGCGGTTGCTGGATTGGCGGTGACAGATAGTCAGCATGAGAGGAATGGGGATATGGAGGCCAAGGGTGAGAAGCTGTAGATTCACACGCTATGGCAGTTGCCGAATCGAGAAGTTAAACGAAGGCTATCAAAATTGATGCTCACCAACCTGGGCGGCTCTTGCTTGGAGTTGATGAGTTACTCGAGACTTCTTTCCTCACGTTCCGGACGTAACTTCATGAAACACACTGAGACTTGGAAAAACATTCGCACAGGAACTGCCAGTTCAACAGGGTCTCAGTGGTGAACGTTAGAGTGAATGGGTTTCTCCAGAGTCGAGCTCGACGCGCTAGTGTGGCCCCACAGTGGCGCGGGCCGCTCTCCACTTTACGCGACAAACACCGCCACACGTATGGACGCGTCGTTCAGGCAATCTGCCCTTGATAGCTTTGAGGTAAGTTATAGACCTTGTTGTGTTGCTTTTGATAGATCTGTCTATCACGGAACACGCGCCAAGTTGATCTGTTACGCCTATCCAGGCAGCAGCTACTGACAAGCATAGCGACAAGACATGGTACCAGTGGTGATAGACCTGACCGTCGATTCCGATATCGATAGTGAAGATGAAGGGATCATTTCCTCTCATATCGCTCCGGTAATGCCGAAAGCGGCACCGCCTTTACTTCCTACTTCTCGATCGCCCAAAGCTCCAACGCCTGCGGTGCGATGGTCAACGACCCCAGTTCTCCTGCCAGACAGCACAGCCAATGCCCAGCTCAGACAATCTGCAGGCGCACAATCGAACCGTACCCGCACTTCGATAACGACTACACCTGCAAGTTTGAGCAGACCAGCAGTCGCCACAACGTCCGCGAGCATGGGGCGCAATGCATCGACCTCGATCGGCTGTGCCCAAGCACAAACTACTACTACAGGCATCACAAAGGGAATAAAAGGCGTAGAACGCGGCTCAAAGAAAAGGAAATTGTCAACACCCAGCAGGCGAGAAGATGGTCGGAATGGCACACAACCACGAGCGCAGGTCAAAGGAAAGCAGTCAAGCATACATGCTGCCAAAGCACCTGTGCAGGCCCATAGCGCTCCGGCGACAAGTCGGAACACCAATCTGGGCGCACAGGTCAGATCGACGAACGGGGTGCCCTCGGTTCACTACATGAACTCAGCACTAAAACCCTCTGGCTCGCCCATACCGTTCCTGGACGACGTACTCGTACAAGCGCCTCGACCGCTGTTCATTGGTCGCCTGCCTCAAGACGACGCCGCGACAGGCCTTCCCAGTCCTGGTCTGACACCTCCTGAGAGCGTGTCAGCTATGGTCATCGATTCAGACCCGCTTGAGGGTGATAAGATGGAGGTTGTGTCACCTTCTCCACCTGGAAACAAATCTGCAACTGCTGTGCGGGTGCATCAGACTTCAAGATCACCGCTACCTCAAGAACCGGTGCCCACGGTTGTGAGCGTTGACCACGGCCATGGAGACAGTGCGGTTTTAGAGCTTCCTGTGAGACAATCTCCTCGCAAAGTGCAGCAAAGTCCAACCTCACTACAAGTGCCCAAGCCCGTATCGCCGCCTGCTCCAGCCCCGACTAAGCCGCTGAACGAGACGAATGCAGAAAGTGCTACCAAGAAGGCAGATCATCTTCTCATCTTTTTGAAAGAAGTGAAGAGACTCAAATGGGCAGACGTCGCCAAAGAGTTCGCGAAAGACATACCAGGGTGCAGCTATGTGCAGTTACAATCGCGCTATTCACAAACACTGAACAAGCGAGATCGGTCGCAAGATCCACCAACACTAAATCTGCCTCCAAGATTCGCCGCAGAAGCCACAATCGATTGGGCCCTAGTACATGCGAACGCCGAAGGCCCTCGAGTCCGCAAGCAGGTTGTCGATCTGGGCATCAGTGGAGCACTGCGCCAACACCATGTTGGCAGGCCAAGAGCTGTGCAGCAGGTCAGAGATAACGATGACTCCTCTGGCACGGATTCAGCGCCTCAAAGACAGAGAAGACAACGTGCTGCTCCTGTCAACTATACATGGCCGAAGTTGCGAACTACAGAGGGCGGAGTGAAGGAGTGGGTCGACGAGGAAGACTCTACCGTTGGCCTCAGTCCGAATAATGAAGCGCCCACACGCTTAGAGTCACCGGCTGACAGGACTCTTATAACTCCAGGTACGACCACCTTGGTCCAAACCAAGCCTCTGGAAATAAATTTCTATTCGAAAGACGCACAGCTTGGTTTGACCCTGCAAAGAGGCTCGCGGAATGTCCAGCAAGAACGCGTGCCATACTTATCATGGTCACAACGTCTTGCCATGCGTGACGAATCTGAACAATGGATTTGGGATCAATGGAGCATTCAAGACTGGCAAGGTGTGGTTTTGCATGTGGACTTTAGCCCAGCAGAACTACAAACAGTTGAGAAAGTTTTCGCGAAAGTCATTCCTCCAGGCCGACAGACGCGCCATAGCACGTACAGAAGGCACCTGCGCACAATTTTCAAGGACCTCGCTGAACCGCGATTACAAAAGCTGGCCCATGAGATTGGTCGCCATCTTCATTCTCGGGATGCTCAAAGCATAAAATTCTTCCTCGAAGATGCCGCTGCGGGTAAGGTGTCAGATGTGCCCCAGATACAGCGTTTTGCATTGCCTAAGCCAAGCACAAATTTCAGCAGCATCCAGAAGGTGTCGGTACCGTCCCTCATTCGTCAGCGTGAGCTTGGACAGCACTCAAGAAGAGGCTGGCAAGCAGCATCAACGCCACTGACATACCAAACCAAGGACCAGCGTATGGATACTTTGGGACCCAAATCCACGTGGACTGGAGCTTCGAGTGACCTACATACTGTGGCCTGGTCCCCTGATGGTCAGTACTTTGCAGCAGGGGCTGTCGCAGTCACTGATTCGGACTCCATGCAGTACAATAGGCCCAATGTGCTTATGTATGGCGATACTACCAACGGCAACATCCATGAGCTAGGAGAACACTTCATAGCGCGCCCAAAGACTGAGGCTGGTGCTAACTCGACGCACGCTATGTACGTGTCCCAAGATCCCAAGCTTTACACCACTGTCAGTTCGGTGGCTTTCTCACCATCTGGAAAGTTGATGTATTCCGCCGGTTACGACGAGACAGTCTGCATCTGGAACGTAACAGCAGGCTCCACACAACCGCAAATGGTTCGGCAGTTGGGGCACAAAGCGCCAGTGGACATTCTGGCAGTGAACCAAAACTTCAATGGTATCATCGCCACCGCAACGAAACGAACAACCGACAAATCGATCAAGCTTGTTTTCTTTGACGAGGAAACAGTCTACGACAAACATTGGCGACCTGATGTCAAGAATTTCGCCTCTGCGAAAGCTTTGAACCGTCCCAATCTCAACATGTCCGCTACTGCGCTGAAGTTCGACCCGACTGGTCAATTGCTGCTTGCAGGCTTTGGCGCGTATATTCGCGAAGATAGTGGTTTGCATACATCAGGAGACATTTGTCTGTGGGACGTGGAAACTCAAACGAGCCTCCAAGTCTATGGCTCTAGCCGCAATGTCTTTGACGTTGCCTTTAACCCAGCACCGAGATTTCAGAGCCTCTTTGCTGTTGGATGTGTTGCAAATGGCAACGTTAACAGAGGTACTCGCTCGGTTGTCCGTTTCTATACCACGAAGGGCACGAAGGGTGGTTCTGATCCTAAGCTTATTTGCCCGCTTGAGCTCGAATGCAAAGCTTTTGATATGAACGATGTTGTCTGGTGGTAAGTTCATATGTTTGACACTATTGTAGGCGCAAGCTAACATGATGCAGTCCGTATGACGAGAATCTGATCGCAGCTGGATGCACAGATGGGCGCTCCTACGTGTGGGACTTGCGCAGACCGGACAGACTACTCTACACCCTACCTCACGGAAGCTCCCTGATGCCTTTACAGGATGGTGTACCTCACGAGAGGACAGATACTGGTGTACGCTTCTTGTCATGGGGGCAAAACGCAAGGCGACTTTACTCCGGTTCATCAGATGGGGTCGTCAAGATTTGGGATGTCACTCGATCGCATGAAGATGCGTACATCAGAGACTTAATCACCACCAATTCTGGTATCATGTCGGGAGCCTTTACTACTGACCACAGCAAACTCGTTCTCGGCGAAGTCAACGGCACTGCAAACGTTCTCGAGGTCGGCAGAGATGACATTCTTCTCAAAGACGCAGATAAGCTTCAATACCATCCTTACCGCGGCAAAGACGACGAAGATGTGGATGCTGGTATGGACATTGACGCAACATCTCCTGTGCCTACCGACACTGCGGCTGCAGAAGCACGCAAATGGCTTGAGACTGGGCAGCTGCGGTTGGCACCTATGGGTGGCCTCCCCAAGCAGCAAGTCATCCAAGGGCCCAACTACGAAGGACCTTTTGACCGAAGTGAGGATACCTACACGGACTCTTTGCGCGATCAAGCCTTCGAGTTCCAGAACATGGCTACAGCAAAAGGGCTACAGTGCGCTCTTTCAGGATGCTCCGACAGCATCAACGTCACCACATTCGAGGAAGTTGGCGATTCAGGGCGGAGTCAAGACCGCATACCCGATGAGCTCCGCCGACAGTGGCTCGACGAGACCCCACAAATCGTTCCAGGCAAGCTCAAATGCACATATTGCAGCCGCCCAGCCTTTCCATCTAAAGACGCAGACAGCGCGGCCCTCTGCGAGCGGTGCTCATTCACTTGCTTCCGATGCGGCGGCGCGAGTTACATCACTGGACATACGACGACACTTGACTGTGGCTCTTGCGGAGGGGTCTGGAACATCGGCGCTCTGGGCTACGAATGTGACCAGAAGCCTATGGGTTCTGGTAGCCCGCTGGATGTACCTGCGCTCAAGAGGTTCGGGAAAGAGTCATATCTGGAGAGACTGGAGGATGTGGACACGACATTTGGTGATGAGATGAATGCGCTCACGGACTACTACTTTGGGCTGGCTATTGATCGGCCTGAGAGTCCGCCATTGTAGATAGTATTAGGTAGAGAGACATGAGAAAGAGCGATGGACAAGGACATGAACGGAGCATAAACTCTGCGAACGCTGGCACAAGCAATTGAAGCTTTGGTTGGCTTACACGACAGATGATATCCAAACTATCCAATGAAACACACATACCCATTACCCCACTTCTTCTATCATGCTAGGCCAGGTATCTAACGATATTTATCAGCCTCCTCACACCATTCTGGCGACTAGCTGTATGTCTCAGACACCGCGTACGATCAATACACAACTGACACCTGTCACTCACTGAGACATAAAAGCCATCCTACAATCCTACGAAGTACACATGCAACAAGCCTTGTGCGGCTGGGCGACCCTAAGTGACTCCTTCAAGATGACTGGCTGTGACGCATAGCTACGAGAGCCGCCCTTGCTAAGCAGGTCGTACACGCACCACAAAGGACAAGTGACAAGTTACAAGTGACAAGTATCCTCACACCAGAAACTAGTGATGCCACTCTAGCAACCCAAGTGCAACTTTCAGCCTCTCAAGCACGCCATACACAGCTGCATGTTTAGACCGCTGTTGACATCAACATCCACCAACCGACCCCGCCAACTAAAACACTCTCCGTTTCGCCCTCTCGCGTCCATTCTTTCGTCTCCATTCTTTCGGCTCCGCATACCTTGACGGATTCGGAATGAACGACAGCGGAGGACGTGTTGAAACGTGTTACAGAATGGCTGGGGTGATTAATGGCGCATTCCACAGACTCCGTAGCACCGCTCCTTCATCGCGGTGTTCCGAGCGGGAGCGAACACGTGAGTGTGGTGGGGGTTGGAAGATATGTTTGGAGATGAGGGGAGGGAGACGTGTGAGGAATGCGGATTTAGGCGAGAGGAATGGGGTTGAAGTTGTCTATTGTAGACGGCTTCTGGTGGTTCTAGTATGGTCTAGTAGTTTGATCGTTTGATCGCCAGCTATCTGAGGCTGAGACATGTGCGGTCTTGCCTGCCCAATTGCCCTTACTGTTTGTACTCGCCGGTGTCGGTTACCAGCTCTCGTCTTCCTGGATCTGCTCGGCTCTTCTACGAGAAAGCGGGCAGATCTGTCAACGACGTGATCATGGGATACGTCCCCTTGGACTCCTCCGACAACGGCGCGTTACCAGGGCGGTCAACAACGACAGCATAAACACCCGCTGCGGTCGCAGCTTCAGCCTCTGTAAAGTAAAGTCAGCAAGAGGTCTTTGAGTTTGATGATGTGCCGAAGTGCGGGGTCGGGTAATCAAACGTCGTTGGTAGACAAGGGCGAGGCTTGGCCGATGTTTCGGATTGGGATTGTGCTTGGGTAAGGGATGCTGGTGGAGATGCGTTGTCCTGATGAAGGGCGGTGCGTGGGGTGTAGGGTGGTGAGGATCAACCGGATAGTGTAGCGGTCTCGGGTAGATTGAGGCACTCTGGGGTGATGACAACGTACCTTTCACGTTGTCGGTCAAGAAAGTGATCTTTTTCACATCCACGCCCATCTCACGGCAGATCTTCTCATATGAGGCTTTCTCCAGCTTTGGACCCGCCTTCACCGTGTCGTAGTGCGCAGAGAACAGTGGCTTGACATCTTTGGTCGTCGGGCCGTCCTCTACGTAAGAGAAGAACTGGAGCTGAGCTTGTACGCTGCCAGAAGAGAAGATAGCAAGTGTGCGCCCGGAGGTCTTCCATGCCGTGAGCGTGGGGACGACGTCGGTGAAGAGCGGGGTCTTCAGGTCTCCCTCCGTAAAGCCGGTCTTCCAGAGGTGTCCTGCGTATCGTTAGTTCAGTCGGTGGGTTTGCGTGGTCTGCTGAGTCTCTTTGTGATCTCATAGCGGAGCCTGATTAGGCAATTCGATGCAAGATGTGTCAACATGGGCATAGGCGTAGTGATCGCTGCCGTACACAGCCAGACTCTCCTGGCGGACGGTGAGCACCGCCAGCTGACGAAGATAGGCGAGCACCCTCATGGTCCGCTGGGACAAACATAGCAGTCGCAGCAATGATGCTATCGGTGGTAATGCAGGACCGAGTCACCTGTCGTCGATGTCCACTACCGCATTAGGGCAGCACGATATCGCACTCGGTGATCCCTGGAGGCATTCAAGGCTGTGTGCGACAGCGACCAGAACGGACATGCCGACACGTTGCACAGAAGTCAACGATGTTTCCCTACCTTGGAGCTGCTTCAGGTACACAGCTTTGACATCTCGTCGCGTCAAATCCTCCACGTGAGCAAGGAGAGAATCGGCGTCCTGCTTAGTCTCCGCTGGGAACCCCACAATAAGGTTTTGAAAGTCCGAGTCGGACCATGAGTCGCGTGCTAATCTCCTGAGACGATCAAGGGCATACGGGTACTGCGGCTATCGTGAGCTGCGAGTCGCAGAAAGGGGGGCTCCACCCCAGCAACGTGCGTCGCGTGACAGATGACGGAAATGTCCAAGATCTCCCAGAGGTGGCAGGTTCAGGATAAGGAAAAGCAGTCAGACCACGCGAAGGAGAATTGAGTGGCTTGGAAAAGTGCCGAAAGTCACCAGTGGAATGGAAGCGCGGGCCGCAATGATCTCGACTGGTCTTGGTGTTGATGATCTTGACTAAGCGTTCCAAACGCGGGGTTGGCGTCTCCTCGAGACGACGAGAAAGAGCGTGGAGTCTGACAGCAGAACAAAGAGGAGCTTACCATGACATCCTTGACAAAGGAGATACTCGAGATGGTTCCCTCTACGATACGAAAGCGGTGTGGTTAGCCTGGTTCTGAGTAACGTTGCGAACGCTGGGCGCAATTGAGACTCGTGGATGGCTGGGACAACCGTGGCGTGAGCAAAGTCTGGGGTAACAACCAGGCGACGGCAGCGAAACAGCGTGAGCAACAGTGCATTCTGGAAGTCTGCAATGACCCGAGAATTCACTGGCCAGACCGACGCAGCGAGGCTGCGTGCATCGCAGAGGCTGGGATGCTGGAGTCTGGTTGCAGTGGTTTTCGCCCCAGCATGAAAGACTCGAGAGCAGCTGCGATTACTCACCAATGTCGAGCAGCACGACCTCAGACGCCGTCCATCGTGCAGTATCGAGGGACGCGGCAGGCATATTGTTGGTTGTGTTGTTGAACGTGGAGCGGTGAAAGGCGGTGAGGCGAAAATGTTGTGAGAGGATGAAGCCTCGTTGGTGTTGTGTGTCTGGCAAGAGCGCTGGTTGGTACACTTGCCCGAGACACGCGATGTCAAAACAGAGCGGTGTACGCGACGAGGATGGTGGTGTATAGCGACTCAATAGATATTGGACGAATCAGGCGCAGCTCACCATACATGTGTTGTTGTTGTTTAGGAAAATTTTCACGACGGGAGTCAGATGCACGCTACAGATGTGACATGAACTGGTTGTGAGAACAGGTACCTGTGCGCGATCTTCCCTTCCGTCGTCTTCCTTGCTCTGGTTACACGGTGGTATGGATTTGATGGCATCGGGCACTCACCGACTGAATGATGGCACGATGGTGAGGCTGGCATCGTGTGTTGTCCAACAGAGTGAGGTGTCTACGAGAGTACCCTGCTGCTTCAGTTGACATTGCCCAGTTTCTGCACATCAACGGATGCCATCCGCAGACCCACGAGCGAGATACCCACACGCCGTGGGACCAGGGCCCGCTTTGAAGCAAATGCACAAATCCCCATAGGCGCAGTAGCTGGAAATAGGAGGACGAGGGTGTGTTGTCTGTGGGGGATGCTGCTGTCGCTCCACACCGCCGTGAGAGAGTTCAGGAACAGGTACAGAGTGGTGGGTCACGGCAAGTCTGGCCGCATGCAACCTGCAGTAGCGGTGCTGCACGTTGTCCAGCACGCCTACAAGGTGGCAAATCGTGTGCGTGGTTGTGGTCTGCTGCAGTCTACTGCAAGCCTACGAGTAGAGCGCAGCGCAAGCTTACATCCCGGGCTGGGGCAGCGATACGGAGCCACGGTACTGGTCAGCGAGTCCGGCTTCGGAAAACAAACAGCAGAATACGGCAGGTCAGGTATGAAGGTGTGCGATGCATTGCGTGAGGCTGCGTACACCAACTTTATTTCATCTCCGTTGAGATCTACAGGAGCAGCCAGTGTATAGAAGACACGATGCTGTCCAGTCGAAGCATGAGCTTCCCCAGACCAGACGCCCGTAGCCGCTTCCTGCCGGCATGCCCTGATGGAACTCGAGGAAACACACAAGCGTACCAAAGCAACACCCCAAGCGCTAACACTGCAGCGGTGGTTGCAACACTTGTCGTGCTCGATAGGGGCGAGGATATCAAGAGCACCCCCTGGGTCGTGCGTGCATCGTAAAGAGGAACAGTTGCATGCAGCGCGTCTGATAGCAATTGATCAATGAGCAGCCTCGCGATAACGCGTTGATAACGGGTTCCAGAGTTGGAGCACCAGCAAACGCTCGTGGAGGGTGTCTCGGGGGCCGACCAGGTCCAATGAGAGGACAGGTGGCATGTCGTGCGAGCATCGATCATGAGAGGTCGTCAGCCGGCGCCTGCCCTAGCAATTCGCCAGGCTGCGCCCGGGGATGCAGGCGGCTAGACTCGTCGTGACCCGTTGGCACACGCACAGCAGCATACAGAGGTGGCCGTGTGAAGCAGGGAGGCTGTTTCAGCAGCGTGCGCTCCTCGTCCGGCAGCGTCATAATGCTCGCAGCCTCGTCATGAGGGTGCGGGGCCCGCTCGAAACAAGGGCCATTGTCTGATTGCACACCATCTCCGAGCCAGCCGGGTCCTGGAGCTGTCATTGTCCTGTCGGCCCAGAAGAAGTGACGAAGTTCGTTGACGACCTCGTACGGAATCAGATCGAAGGCCCTCGAAGACTTCGCTGCAGCCACTGAGGACGCAGCCAGTGTGCAGCCAGAAAGTTGGCAGCGCCCCGGCCAGCCTGTCCTGAACCCTGATGGCGAATGAGCTATTGTCGATCCGGCCTGGCGCCGCTTTTGCCAATGCGCTGTGCATCACGCAGCACTCTGCCGCTATACCGCTCTCGACAAGCCGCAAGTTCAACTGGGTCTGGCTCGCAGGCCATGCCGTTGTGGGTGACATGGCCATTCTGAGTCCGTGGGCCGTCGATATATGGGCGGATACCCTGCCTCGATTCAGCTCCCCTTTACCCATCACCACCATGTTAATCATACCTATGCCGTCCTGAGACACCATCACACACTCTACTCGTCGTTGCTCGCACGTTACAGCTCTGCCACCACCACCACCTCCTCCTCCTCCCCATCGCACCTTCCTCACTCTCCGCCGCTGCTGCCTTGACCGACTGCCGCATTCCACTCGTTCCTTCCGCAACCGCTGCTCAGCTGCACGACAACAACAACAACAACACGCAACATCCCTACCTCGCCCTCAGGCGACAATCCCTCCACCTCCGCTCCGCTCCACGCCAATCTAGTCGACCATTTACCTCGCCGCCGCCGGTCATTGATTTGATGTGACATAGAGAGCTCTCTGTCTGGCGATCTCCCGATACGTTCCCGACAGCCACGCCCTCGCCTCCGCTGCACCACCTCACATCCTCTCAACACCGCGCCGCAACCCCGCTTCGTGAAGCAGACGTTCGACACCTGTCAAGACCGAACATCTTCCTCAGTGAAAGCCGCCAGCCCAGCACCTTACCATACTCCCGAGACCGCTGCTGCTAGCCCCCGAGTCCGTGCACCTGACTCACCACTGCCAATCGCGTCATCAGACAGCTACCTACTGTCTGCCTTCGACCGGCTTCCACGTATAACGACTCTCCTCCTCTCTTACGCAGCGACCTCATCCTCCTCCTTCCGTTCTCGCTCCCTCGGACTACCCTCGTCCGGCAGCTCTATTCCGTCCGCCAGCCTGTTGAACCAGGCCATCCATACCGCCAATTAATACCGCCAGATGCGCACCACAATCTCTTAACACTTTCCTTGTTTGTTACCGTCGACGGACTTTCTGTGCATACCATCGACTACTCGCGTTGCTTTCAGTTTCTTTGGAGCGAAGTACTGCAGCCTATACATCACGACATCTCCGGCGGACCTTATCACGTACTGGACCGAGCGAACTGCACCACATCTTATTGCTATCTTCCACGAAGCTTTCGGTCACCTAAAAGTTCGATAGAGCATCGTCTTTCGGGTTAACGGCTGTTATCCGTTGACCACCAAAACTTCCTTTATCTGGTTGTTTCATCTGTTCACGTGGCGGCTTTCACCGTCACCCTCACCTGCTGCGACTAGCTCCGAGCAGACTCTTCCGGGTTTCTTCCGCTTCGCTACCTGTAACTCGTCCCAGTCTTTCTCATGGAGTGCATGCGTGATCAGCTTCAGGCAGGTGTTGTACTCCACGGCCGATATGAAACTATCTCTGCGCTCAACCATGGCTCCTTCGGTATGGTCTTCCAGGCCAAGGACCTCGTGACTGAGGATCTTGTTGCCATCAAGGTTGTCACCAAGCCTTCCGCCGCCGCTAACTGCCCGTCTGCTTTCGCCGTCGATGAGCGTTCTGAGGAGCTTGGTGTCCACCTTCGCCTTGGCAACCACCCCAACGTTGTCAACCTCCTTCAGTCCTTTGAGACCCAGAACCACATCTATCTGGTGTTGGAGTACTGCTCCAATGGCGACCTTTACGAGGCCATCCGCTTCGACAAGGGCCCCCTGGAGACCGAGCACGTCCGCGACTTCATGATGCAGCTGGTTGGCGCCGTTGAGTTCATCCACTCCAAGGGTATCTACCACCGCGACATCAAGCCTGAGAACATCTTCCTTACCCAGGATGGCTCGATGAAGCTTGGCGACTTCGGTCTCGCTACCTCCGACGCCTGGTCTTGGGAAATCGCTGTTGGCAGTGACCGCTACATGGCTCCTGAGCAGTACGATCCTACCAATGCTGGCTACTCCACTGCGAAGGCCGACATCTGGGCTATTGGCATCTGCCTGCTCAACGTGCTCTTCCAGCGCAACCCCTTCGCCGTCCCATCGTCTTCGGATCCTCTCTACGCCGACTTCGCTCTCGACCGTCAGAGCCTCTTCGATGTCTTCCCCAACATGTCTCAGGACACGTTTGAGGTTCTCGCGCACTGCTTGGCCATCGACCCGGAGAAGCGTGACATCAACGCAGTCAAGGATGCCCTTACTCGTGCCATCACCTTCACCACCGATGACGAGGCTCTCGACGAGTTCTGTACCGAGGAGCGTGAGCCGTTTGCCGTTGGCGCCAACCGTGAGCCACTTCGTACTCCTTCTATCAGCACCCCGTCGCTCGACAAGGGTGGTTCATTCCCTTGGGCCAAGGCTCTCGCCATGTCTCCGCCGCAACAGTTCCGTCAGCTTTCGGTCATCCCAGACACTGAGATCTACTCCGACGACTTGTTCCCCGCTTCTGATTATGCCGTGAAGCCCGAGCATGCCTCCGCCGTATCTTTTGTGGACTCCGGTTTGGGCTTATCTTTCAAATCGACTGACGTCACTGAACGTACCGAACGCGAGCCAATCAGCTTCACGCGATCCAAGCCTATGCCTATCTCTGGCTCCCTCCCTGCCAAGCCTTTTAACAGCATGTCGTCTGTCTTCGGTAAGAAGCGCGACGTCTTCTCTAAGAGCTGGAGTGACTTGTGGGAGGAGGAAGACGACGATGCGCAGTTCATGGCTGAGCTCGAGAACAACTTCCACAGCTTCAAGGCTGAAAAGCCAGCGAAGCAGGTTGTTTCTGAGGCTGGCTCTGGTGTCTCCACTCCTCGCGGCGGTTTGTCGGAGGTGAAGAACCCTGCTACTGTTCACAATAGCAGGGGTCGTTCGCCGACGAAGCGCCGCGAAGTCGATCACGTCAGTGAGACCACTGGCTTCATCTTCGAGGAGCACCAAACGCCTGCACACGCGCGACACTCGCCTCCTACCAAGCGCTCTGGCATGGATAAGTGGGCCGCTCTTGGTGATCGTCGCCGTGGTCAACCCTCGCCAACCAAGGAGGCCGCGCCCGTGACTCCGACCAAGCCCATTAAGTCGCCCAAACAAGCTCAACCAACCCCGAACTCTGCCCGGAAGCGGAGCCGGACTGGTACTTGGAGACGACCGATCAACTGGGGTCCAAGCCAGCATGAGAACATCCCCAAGGTTCCTGCGGTGGACAACAAGTACAAGAGCATGGAATGGCGCCATTACAACAGTCCTCCCCTCGTTGTGGACGACGACATTGGCGACCTTGAGTGGGTGTGGTAGGCAATTGCCGCCACTTGTAGTCTTGACACTTTATTATCCCTTTTCCTTTTTGCTTTGAAATACGTTGTTTGGAAAACAAGATCATCATCCTAGGAACTTCAACACCATCACCTGAGCCCACCAGCACAACAACAATACCCTGGCCAGTCTGTAACTCTGTAGATACCATTTCCTCCTCTCTACTCCTGTACTCTTCTTCGACACCACACTCACCATCATACCCTCTCGACCCTATCCCGTCGCATGGTATCTTTCCTTTGTTACTTGGGTGTTTTTGCATTGGCATCAGCAGGTGGATGACACAGACTGTATTGAATGGCGATTCATCAGACTGTATGACTCGGAGCGATTAGCATGGCATTGGAAAGGCGTTTTGTTTGTTATCGCTTCACTTCTTCATAGGGATGATTAGTTAGTCAAGACTCGTATCCGTCGGAGATCTCGCATCCCCTTGGGCATGCAACAGATCCGGGATTTACCCACTCAAAACTCGTCTTCTGTTTCAGTGTGATGTTGTTTCCGTTGCTAATGGAGAGGGAAGGTGCGACCCAGCCTCAGCGATCAGGTCTGGTTCGGATCAGTTTCACATCACGCATGACCTGCTGTCCTACTGGATCGTACGAATTGCAAGCACGCGATGCTGTTATCAGGTAGTCGCTGCATGTGACGCTTTGGGAAGGTGCTGTACGGCCGCCTTAAGATGACGACTTCAGGGTCACTCTCATGCCGAACGCCGATCGGACTGTCAGCAACATTAACAACTCGAGGCCGACCGGTACGGAGACACGATGTATATAGCTCGTGAACACGTAGAAATCTCACAGACTCGCGGTATCCAAAAATCTACTTCTTTCCCACAACTCTACGATGCTATACCAGTGGACTTGCCCAAGTTGATTGAGTTCAAGAATCAACACCGCAAAAGATAGCACAATAGCACACAATACCTACCCCAATCCGATACGATACGATATGACCCGCCAGATCCTCCCCGTCCCCAACCCGGTCACGAGCTACTGGCTCAGGGAGCCCCACGCCTTCGCTGATCTTCAGTCCACGCTGTGCTTGCCAGCACACTGCGACATAGCAGTGATCGGCGCGGGGTTGGCTGGCGTGCTTTCTGCGTACCATATCCTGAAGAAGACGGACAGAGCTGAAGACAGCGGTACCGAGGCTGGCACTCAAGAGGGGGGTGCGGGACCGAGAGTTGTGCTGATTGATGCAAGACAACTGTGCAGCGGTGCAACCGGCAGGAACGGAGGACATGTCAAGGTGCAGGTCAACACCCTTGTCAATCTGCCAGACTCAGCCACCGATAGCAGGAACAAGAGGAGCGCGTTCCAGGACTACGTCTCCCGGGTGATGCTCGAGTTGAAGCACATCACGGAAGAAGAAGATCTCGACTGCGAATTCGAACTCCGCCGGAGTTTCGACGTGTTCACCTCTACCGCAGATGCTGAATCCACATATCGAAAGTATGAAGAGGCAAGAAAGAACGGAGAACTCTGGACCCAGAATGTTAGTTGGATTGGCGCAGACAGGGCCGAGCAGGTAACGAGTATCAAAGGCGCGAAAGGTGCGTTCAGTGTACCGGCTGCGAGTTTCTGGCCCTACAAATTCGTCACTGGGTTGTTGGAGAGAATGGTAAAGAGATGGGGTGGGGAAGGGGGAAGACTGAATGTGCAGATGTGCACGCCCGTCACCAGCCTCAATGTTTCTTCTTCTGGCGCCGAGCTGTTGGCTACACACCGCGGCACCATCACAGCAGCCAAAGTCGTGCTCGCGACGAACGCGTACACAGCCGGTCTCTTACCGGTGTTCAAGGGGAACATTGTCCCTGTAAGAGGAATGGCGAGCCATCACCGTGCAGGAGGAGCGGTGCACCCGCACCTCACCAATACATACAATATCAATTTTGGCCCGGACAAGGGCGTCGACTACCTCAATCCCCGTCCCGACGGCGGCATCGTCGTTGGTGGAGGAGCGTGGATGTTTAGGCAGGATGAGAGAAGTTGGAAGAACAACTTCGACGACGCTCACTTGTTCCCGCCAGACGTCATGGGTTACTGGCGGGAGTACATGCAGGACAGATTCCTTGGATGGGAGAATAGTAACAGCAAGAACGATTCCGCGTGGACGGGTATCATGGGGAGGACGAACGATGGGCAGCCGTTCGTGGGGAGGGTCCCCGGGAGAGAGGGTGTGTGGGCGCTGGTGGGGTTCAATGGGGGCGGGATGGCGATTATTGCGCTTTGCGCTAGGGTGGTGGGAAGGATGATTGTTGAGGGGAAGGGGTTTGAGGATTTGTGGGAGGAGGAGGGGTTATTGGAATGTTTTCGGTGTAGTGAGGAGAGGCTTGGAAGTCCTCAGTAGATGAAGTGAAGTTTCAGATTCGATACATCATCGTCGTCAACCGTGAATCTTCGATTGATCTTAGTCCCAATATGGCTGTCGTGGTTCGTGCGGATCCAGCCCAGGTATGGCACGCAGGCAGTCGTACTTAGACGTCGAGACAAACTCGGAAAACCCTGGGGTGGCAGCCTCAAGCGGAGGGTAGAGGAGCTACGGCCCCAGGAAGGGAGCGTCGTTAACAAGAACCGGGGAACTTAATTTCTTGTTTTGCTTGGTGTTTTTATTTTCTGGTACTAACGCAGGTGGGCGTCGAAACCGGTCTTTGCGCCTCCTCGGTGACGCCTGGGTACTGGCTTGTACTCGCACGGGTGCGGGCTTGCCAGAGCAGAGTAACGTATCTATACATAGTTTGAATGGGGACTTTTGATGTGTCGACTCTCTTTTCTTTGCTTGTGCGTGAGTATGTGTGTTGCTGATATGACATGTGCGGAAGTGTAAGAGGATGGGTTTTGTCGTGCTCAATTGAGACACCCGATGAAGTTGCATTACTGTCAAGGTACATAAATGTGGCGGCGTAGCCGCTGTAGTACACTGATAGCTACGGTAAACGATAACGTAGGACTATCGGGTCGATGAAATACTGCGCTGAATTGCTATCTAGCTAGGAGAAGACGATTGTATACTGGCCCTGGAACGTGCTAGTCCACAACAGTCTAATCAAGGGTAATCGGGTCTCGTACGGACCGGTTGATACCGCAACAGTAAACACTGCCCATTACCTCATACATACCATGTGCTTGAGTCCCTCGTATATACAACATGCGTGTAGCGCCTTATGATCTTGCTTTAGGCGGCGACTGCGGCGACTGCGACGACTGGCTCCTCCACAGGGACGCTGTCGACAGCCGGGGTAGGTGTGGGTGTGAGAGTTGAGGTAGAAGAAGAAGACAGACCAGCGTCAGCGGCAGGCTCGTCAGCAACGGGTGTAGGAATGAGAGCAAGAGGAGTCGGCTCTTCAGTAGCAGGGACTTTAACCTCAGGTGTAGCTTCTGGCGTAGTTCCGATAGTAGGTGTGGCATCAGGTGTAGCCTCAGGCGTAGTGTCTACGGCGAGTGATGCGTCTACAACAGGTTCTGCGGACGAATAGCTATGGTCTCTCTGAACGCTCTTCAAAGCTGCATGAGGTGCGAACACCTTCAGAGTGCTGGTCTGGGTGATGCACGAGCCTCTGAGTGTCTCGTGAAACTGTTGCTCAAGCCCGGCGTGGATGCTTTGGCCGTTTGCTTGGAGTGACTTGGTGTGTGGAATAAGCCATCGATGACTTCGTCTATCGAAGCTTGTGGATGAGCTGCAAGTTGCTATCGTTTCAATGCAGCCAAGAGCTGGCTACTTGAAGTGTGGAAAGATCACTGATCAGGGCCAGATCCGGTACTCCAAGTGTGTGAAGTGCCCTGTGCTTCGGTCTGGATTCCGACCATCAGAACGTTGAAGACGCAACGTTACGCCAGGAGCGGATAGCTCGTATATCGGCGCTGTTGAATCGTACTTTCGCGAACCGTGTGTACGTTCACGTGTACGCAGTCAATCTCAGGTCTCCTTGATGGCTTCGAGCTCCTCTGGCCTGCCACCACCGACCATGTGTGTTCCGTCTCCGTTTCCATCGAACCAACGGCTGCTTCTGTGCCAGCTTGGGAGGTTCTCCGGATCTTCGTCCTCGTTCTTGCAGCCGCGTCTACATCCACCGCCCTGTCGCCAGCTGGTGCTCGCCCACTTCATGCATCGAGCATATTCTGCGCATCGGCCGGATCGTCGCTTCTTGTTTGCGGAGAACTCAGTGAGTGTTTGGCGGGGTGAGAACCGTCGCAAAGTGATGATTGAATGCGCGCAGAAGTCAAGTATCGGAATCGGCAGATGTGTCAGAGCTAGGGCGGTGGTCTCTAGCGACTCGAGGGTGTAGAGGAGCTCAGTGGTCGAGGCAGTGAGGAATGGCTGCTGTGGCTTTGAGAGTGTGATGGAAGATAGCGACGATGCTTTTCGCCGAGGCACTCTCTTCTTCTGCCCTAGCTCCAACTGGTTAGTCTGTAGGTGCCCGTCTTCTACGGCTGAGACGACTGGCGTGACAGCTCTAGCAAATGCGTCATCCATCTCTTCGAGAGCGCCAATAGCCGGGCCATCAATCTCCCACTCGAGCACCTCTCTGCTGCAGTCTGCCATACCCATGTAGACAAGGTCCTTCAACTCCATAAGCAGTTCGAAGATCATACGTTGTGGGACTGGACGCTGGTCGAAGAGTGTTTGTATGGCCGGGAGGAACTTGCGTGCTATCTCTCCACCGGTGTAGAGGTTCTTTCCGTTCGAGAAGGGCGCGTTGTCTGCCATCTGCAGCTCGACCTTGGACATCTGGCGACTGATGCCAGCAGCTAGGTGGCGGATCTGGACGAGAGGGTTTTGCGTGAGGGAGGCTTGCAGTGTTGGAGAAAGGTCTGGGTCAACGTCAGCGTCGTCGTCCTCGTCTGAGGCGTGCTGTGGAAGCCTCGGGAGGGTGGAGGCAGATGCGTACCAGTGAAGGAGACCTCGCCCGCAAGCATGACCAGCGCTTCGGCGAGCTCCTTCTCCTTCTCCCGCAACTCTCGTCTCTGCGCCTGCATGCTCCGCCATGGCACCACGAAGCTGATGCTCTTCCCGCCCACATCCACAGCTTTTCCATCTTCGAGCTCTGAGGTGGTCTCGGCTATGTTTGTCTTGCCATATTGCTTTCCTTTTGACCCGCGCACATCATCCTGGTGGTACTGGAGCGTGAGGTAGAAGTCGTTCTTGTCGCGCGTGTTTCGCAGGTTGCGCCAGACGCCTGTTGGGTTCCATCAGCGTCCATCTCAAGTACCATCAGCTTGTTGTGCAACTCACCGACCAGGGCTTTCGCTGAAAATATTTGCTGAGCAGGCATGTTGACGCGTGGCGTTTAAAGCCGTTCACATCGCAAAGTACAGTTGTATGATTTTGACGCGTCGCGCGGATCGACTTGGTGTCGAAAGCGAGTTCGTGAGGCTTGAGCACTGATGTGGAGCTTTGGTGAGCCGTGCGTGATGGGACTCCACCCTTGTTTACTCTTAGCTTCAGCTGTCAACAACACGTGGGGCCGAGGTGGGGTGTTGCGTTGCTGGGAATACCAAAACGTCACTCTGCAGCTGATTGAGGAATTGGACGAGACTTCTCTTGATTGATTGATTGATTGATTGATTGATTGATTGATTGATTGATTGATTGATTGATTGATTGATTGATTGATTGATTGATTGATTGATTGATTGTTTCACGAGACTTCTCTTGATTCTATGTGTAGCTGAGCATATTTCGACCTGTTTATCCAGATGTCTATACATACAGTGTTATCACTCGCCGTACACCGTCCGACCACCCTGAGCCCCAATCGACCCGTGATATGCCGATGCGCCAAAGAACACCAGACTATGCATCGCTACAATGAAGCGAACAATTATTGAACTCAATTCCGACCTGAAACCATGCAATGCAGCTTACATCAGACCCTGCATGCCATTTGAGGCGTATGCCATGGGCTTGATGTTGGGATGCGGTACGGCGTCGAACTGTGTGTATCTGAGCTTGTAGTCTGGGCCAATCTTGATAAAGGCGCCCTTGTTGCTTGTGCTGTCGCAGTAATTGGGTGCAGAGAAGACGGTAATACAGCGTCCATCATGCTCAACCTCGTAACCCTCCATGCGGACCTCGTGCGATCGGATGATGGCCTCGAGGCCGTTGTTCTCGCAGAAGCGCTTGGTGATGTCAGGTCCGAACTGGAGACCAACACCACGTTTGCTGGGTCCACGTCCGGGGGCGGTCTGAGGATCGGTCCAGAGCATCTCCATCATGAGGCCAGATTGACCAGGTTGTCTCTGCTTGAATCGGTCAAGCTTCCTGACATCGTCCAGCGTGATCTTATCGTCCGAGAACAAACCACCGTGGAGGACAAAGTACTTCTTGCCGATGAGCGTAGCGAGAGGCAGCAGAGAGAAGGACTCGGAGAACAGCTTGAAGATGCGCTCGGTGTACTTAGCTCTGCATTCGCCCTCGAAACCGTACATTCGGTTCATGTCGTCGGTCTCGTGGTTTCCGCGGTTCAGGAAGAACTTGTCGGGGTACAACCACTTGTAGGCGTACAGAAGGAGGGCGATCTCGGTAGACCAGGATCCTCGGTCGACGAAGTCACCGTTGAAAAGGAAGGAGTGCTTCTCTGAAGGCTTGCCGGCGAGCTTGAAGATGTTCATGAGATCGAAGAATTGACCTGAGCACAATCAGTACTATTCCATGGACTGTATTGCTGCTCAACTTACCATGTGTGTCACCGCAGACGGTGACCTCGTGGCCTTCCTCGACATCGTACTCGATCATTGTCGGCTCCTTCTTGGAGATCTCCATGACCGCGATGATGATTTGGTAAGCATACTTCTTGGCGATCTTCTTTCCATTCTTGAACCTCTCCATCATGTCCTCAATGAACTCGAGTGTCATCTTGTCGCCCAGCTTTGCACCGTCATAGCCACTCTCCAAAATCATGTTCTCAATGTCAAGGCCTTCTGCCACTGACGGTGCATCCTCGACCTCAATAGCCTTGAGGAAGGCGTCGCGCTTGATAATCTTCTCGCACTCTGCCATGCGCAGCTTCGCGGTCGCATCGTTGGGCGCTTTCTTGACCACGAGTTTCCAGTCCCTCAGAGCATCACGGTGCTTCAGGATGAGGGTATTGGCCGAGGCGCGGCGGTAGTATGCCTGGATGTACAATGAGCCTTTACCTGACCAATCACCATGTGTGCCATACCTTGACATTGTTGGGGTCGAGCTCGATTGCCTTGTCTGCATCTGCGACTGCAAAGCCATATGCTTCAACTTTCAGGTTGGCCTGTTGAACCAAGTAAGTATGTGGTCGTGTGCAGCGGCCAGGCCACATACCTGCGCACGATTGGTGTAGAACGAAGGCTCCTTGTCGTAGGTCTCAATGGCCTTTGTGTAAAAATCCAGCGCAGTGGGCCAGTCATGAGCCTTGAAGGCATCGTTGCCCTTGTTCTTGAGCGCGATGGCCTCTTCCTTGTTTCCCATGATGCGTCTAAGTTTTGTGCGGAGCGGCGGGGTATACGAGGCACACACGATGCAGTACGGGCAGGCGCGCTGGCGACAGGAACACGAGGATGGAAGCCGCAGTGCGAGGAAGGTACTTTCCAAAAATCACAACGTGATGCACAGCAAATTATCGTGAGCTGCCAGCGCCTCGAGCTTCCCGCACCCTAACGAGTTGTCAAGCACTTCAAGTCCCTCAGTTCTCGCCTCGCCTTGCCACTAACGCATCAGCCAGTCAGCGATCCCAGCAACGACGTAGCTACCCGCAGTTATGCCTCCCAAAAAGGGCCTCGCTACCATGAAGAAGGTGGAGAAGTACATCTACCTAGGAACAGACCGTGAGGCGATCAGCCCGCCATCATCGACTTTGAAGAGTAGTAAATCTGTCAAGAAGAGCAGTCCTTTCAAAGGCAAAAGCACACCAGCAAAGCAGCCTCACAGGCGAAGCTGGTCCCTGGCTGATTCTGACGAGGAGAACATCGATCCAGCGAACCCCCACGGGAGCCCAAAGCTGTCTAATCTGGGTCAGCCCTGCCAAGCTTCAGAGAGCCTCCACTCAGTCCAGCTGCAACAAAGCATTCTCGCCAATAGTCTCTTCCCACCAGACGGAGGAGAGCGAAAGTTACCACGGTACAAAACTGTTGGACTGAATATTACTACAAAGTCTCTGCCTCCGCTGCACCGAATAGACTCACCTATCGAAGACCTCCCGCGCAAACCTAGCCCTCTGCACGACCACAACGCGCAAACCGAGCAACAGTCGGCAAAGCCCACCCAAGCTCCAAAGCTACCGATTCGCGTCGAGCGCTCGTACTCGGAATCCTCAAATTTCTCTCACCAACCCCACCTCCCGTCAGACCCTCCCGTCTACGAAGCTACCACCAAGATGTCCAACATGATCCCTGGCGGCGCCTTTGTCCCACCCAACCAGCAGCGCAACCTGCGCGCCTGCATGGTCTGCTCCATCGTGCGCACCTACACACAATTCATGAACGGCGGCTGCCCCAACTGCGAAGAGATCCTTGAACTCACCGGTAACTCCGAGAACGTTAACGACTGCACGTCCCAGGTCTTCGAGGGCTTGATCACTGTAGCCGATACATCGAAGAGCTGGGTCGCCAGGTATCAGCGACTCGAGGGATACGTACCCGGCGTCTACGCTACACAAGTCGAGGGCATCCTGCCCGAGGAGATTATCTCGGCTATTGAGGCAGCGGGCATCAACTATGTGCCTAGGGACGGCAGCGAGGATCAGATGATTCCCAAGGATTAAGCGTACACGCGGTGAAACACAGCGCAGAGGCGACAGATATGACAGAGGGGATCACGGGCAGCGAGGCCATTGTTTGCATCTTTAGCCATGGAGTTTCGGTAAAAGGAGCATGCTCGGATGCCAAGGCCATTCAAGATACCAGAATTCACACACATACACTACTCAAGGCCTCTCTATATGTGCATCACCTTGATCTGGTCGAATGAGGACTCTCAATCTGTGTGTAAGTCTCATTTGCGTCTAAGTATATGCAAGAAACTGCTCATACAGTAAGCCGTCATTGATCGAAGTATCTAGGCCAGAAGCTCTCTTACCCAACTCACCGTCTGCTGCGATACTGTAGCCATACCCAAATTGATACCTTGCATGGCGCCTGACCACCGATCGCCAACGACACACTGCCCATACCTATCCCAACTGCTGTGTCCCATCGGTGGAGAACTCAGGCTGCTCGCTCTTCCTTAGTTTACGCCTTCGCGCCTTTCCGGGACCTGATTTGGGGAAGCTCGTGGTACTCTCTTGGCACGCTGTCAGACTCTTGAATGATTCCGTCGCAGCTGCAATTTTGTGATTGAGACGTCTACAAGAACTGGTCTGGAGCAAATACCATACCCTAAAGCAACTGAAGAAAATAGAGATCACTATATACTTCAGTTCACGCAGCGCGCTTGCCAGAAAATTGCGCTGCAACTGGAGGTGGCGTCGGCACCGGCAATCAAATCTGAAAGCGCTCTTATGCTCTATGCAGCGCTGCCCAGCTCAGCCGAGCTGGGTTCGATCACAGGTAGGTCGACACGGGGCAACAGGCGGCAGTCAGAAATCAGCCTTGCCGGTGGTGGCTGTCTATGAGAGATCTAACGGGCCAGCCTTGCACACCCCCATCATTCTCTCGCCTCATCCCAAAACCCTGATCAACGCTGTCTACCCACTACACTGACAGAAACCCCAGTCGTCCGCTGTTATGTCCTGCATCGCGATCCCGGAACCGGAGACCATTGCAAGGCTGGCGACCCCTTGGCCAAGAAGATCAAGGGCTAAGGGATGAGTCCAACCCTTGTCTCTGCTATCCCAAGAGTGAAGTGGGTTCTTTCGTCTTCCGTCCACATACAGTATCAACCTCTATATCTGGGCGTCCACAGGCAATTGATCGCAATACAACATCCGAGCGGGAGACACATCAACTACTATGTGTGCCCGAACGCGCACAATACGCTGTCAACGCCAACTATTCAACCGGAAATTGAAGGTTAAGCATCGATGTCATCCCTATAGAACCCTTAAACTCTACATAGGATGTTGGAAGACCAGAGTTCTGTCGCCCGCCGTATACGTCACAGCTCGATCACGCCGTTCCAATGGACTTGTCGTATGGCTTCCGAGCCATGAGCTTGTTCGCCTTATTTGATAGTCTTGTGACCCCACTTTCAGGAGAATATTATCCCAATATGAGTCTGTTCCAGAAAATTCGCCGGAGTGGCCACTATTATGGGCTGAAAACGATCCAGCACTATCTGCACAGGGTAGGGATCGAAGCCAATTCAAATCGTGCATGCGCTGATAGGATCCAGGCACGAAGACGTCTCTAATTGCTGCAGGGCGTGTTCAATAAAAATGATTACCATCACGCACTGACAGCTTATAACCCATCAGTGTTTGACCTCGCCATCACAGAAAAAAAAGTCAACGAAGTTCTCGAAAACACCACAGCAAACGTCACCCGGATCACTTACCACAACGTCTACTCCTTCTCCTCACGGATCCGTCTTATCCTCCCATATACGCTATCGCTTCTTGCTACCTTGCCATTTAAGGTCCTTGGTACGATGTCACTGCACAAAAACACTGTGCCGGCTATCGACGTCGGTGTTGTGTAGTATTTGGTGACAACGGCAGGAAGCGCCAAGCTAAATGAGATTGCAGCAAGGGGGAGTCATGCACCTCACAATCCGCCAGAGAAGCTGAAGCAAATCAAGATACGGTTCTTTAGCGCTGTGTAAACTCGGGAAGGTGCGCTGAAGAGGGCTGCTTTTAGAGTAGAAGGTGAGGATACAGGTTAGATGGCGGTGACCGATTATGGACGCGTCACTTCATATGTTTTCGACGCTATACTTGCAATACAAGCGATATGGTATCTACGAAACGTATTATCTGCTGACCCAGCTTGTTGTGCTTCATTGCCTTGGCATTAGACCGCTTCCTTCGTGAGTGCTCCCTCATAGTCCATGCTCTTTCTCGTTACGTACACCTATAATTTGTGCATTGTTGCATCCAGATTTCTTTTAACGGAAAGAAGGTTTAAGTAAACTTGCTCCATTACTCCATCCCTCCAATGCGCAATCAATCTCCGCGTCCCCTATCAGCCCTGACAGCCTCTCCATTGTCCCTTATCACAAACCCCTGAACACCACCTGCGTTACCCCTCTACTTCTTGAGATGCTTCCCAATATACCCCCTCTCGCCCCAGAGCCTAAACGGGTCCAATAGCGCAGCAAGCACGCTTCTCTTGTTGACTTTCTTCTCCAGCCTGCACCTCTCCAACTCCTCATCGCTCATATCCCAAAACTTAGTCTCCTGATCTTTGCCTCTCAGCAAGCCCCAGATGTCCAACGGGTCGAAAATCGTAACAGGCCAAGGTCTGTCGTCGTCCCATCCCGGCCCTCTGCGTTCGGTCACACCGTCTTTGGCGAGGAACGTCCCGTTTGAGCGTGGTAGGCGCTTGCCAGGATGGAACGTGTTGAGCAGCGCGGTATTGATAAACATGATCACTGCTTCGAAGATCCAGAAGTATACTTCGTTCTGGTAGATTTCGGATTCCCAGCCCAGAATGTACTCGACGAGGCGGTAGATACATCGAATCGTGATAATTGCCGCAGACACGTACATGACGTACAGCACTGTCTTCAGCTCTTTCTTCAGCACCCCCGCACGCAGCGCTTTACGGTGGAACAGCGCGGCGAGCAGCCCAAAACCAGCGAAAAGCGCAGCCTGCAGACATAGACTTGCCATCACCATATTCGCACCAACCCGTCTCTGCGCATTGGTGAGAGTACTATTTGCCATGCGCCACGCCCCGTTGCCGATCAAGATTTCGCATACGCCGTCGAGTCCAACGAAAGTTGTAGCTACACGGCCAGGGTGCATTGGTGCGAGGTAGGGCATGTAGTACAGGATGCGGCTGAGGATGAAGTAGTTGATCAAGGCATAGACGGGTGGACCGGACATGATGAGGACCGTGGAGGCAATGAGCATGCCCAGGTCGGAGGGGCGGTAGGCCCCGGCCAGGCGCAGCGCGAAACCGCATATCATCAAGAGAGCGGCCCAGGGAAGGAGGAGTGTTGTGCGCCAGGATTTGTATTTGCTGGATAGTATCAGTGGCTGCCATAGACTCATAGATGCGAGTCGCTGGTGTGGTGTGGACTGGTGGTCCTGGTGAACTTACTAGGTCTGATAGGCGTGTAGTACGCCAGATATGAAGAAGAGGACTATGAAGACAATTGGTGCAGCTTTGTTTGGTGCGTAATACCACACGCTACCTGGCGAGTAGTCTCCCATACCCATCGTAACAAGAAAGAAGGTACACCAGAACGCGGGTTGTGTTGACGAAGTGGAATAGATAAAGTAAGAATCAAAATACGGCGGTTGAAAGCTGAGAGTGAAAAGGATTGATCTAAGAAAATGTGTACTATTGACGGCTGATGTGGAGACACGACATGCCTATATAGCCAGCTCCCTCACGAGGCCAGGCATACAGATGAGATACTGATCAAATGTGAAAAGCCTTGTGGAGGCAGTGTCGAAAGCCGGGCGACAATAATGCGAAGGTGATCGCGACCGTCAGGCTGATTTTACTCAACAGCGATGAAAGCATGCGAGACAGAGGATTTTGGCGGGAGCATACCGCCGTGCCTGTAAAGTGCCTTACGGAAGGTTGAATGCGACAAATGCGACGAATGCGTTGTGCTAAAGCACGGGAATAATGCTGTGCCACGAGACAACAGCGCTAGGCATGCTAGACGCATTCATCCTGAATGGACATCTGCTGCAACTGATCGGTCACAGAAGAGGTCAAATCAAGCGAAACAACGTCTGACCGGTCATAAAAAGTTTGATTTCAAGGGCTGTGGTCAGTTGATCGGGGTTCAGGCTGTGAAAGCGGAGGTTCGTTATCGATAACCGAAGCGAGCAACTAGAGCCGATCAGCTGTAGCTCGAGCCAACCGCAACGTTCACTCACCGCGGGAATTGACCCCGTGAAGCTCGAACAGCATCGCTCTTTGTCCAACGACCCTGACATATCATTATCCTGTTGCACGTGTTTCATGGGCGTGGCTGAAGATGTTGCGCCAGCCTTAGGTGCTCCACAAGATGACCCTAGGCCACAGCAACACGAACTTACGGTCATGGATGGGCTGTCAAGCTCCAAGGTCACGGGTATGAACCCTTGATCCAATACGGCGACCAAGCGCTGTGCTGATAAACATAGTCGAGTACCATGATCCATCTGGAGTGTTTCCTTTGATTCAGGAGGACTTAGCTGCTCGATTGCCGCTCCGAAATCTGCATTGGAAAGCGCCAACTAGGCCTCTCAGGTCAATTGACTCTCTGCATGTTGATCTTGTGCCTAGCAATGAGTCTGCACAAGACTCAAGCGCCGAGAAGGAAAGGCGACATCAAATCCCGGGTCTACGTCGAACTCCGTACCTGAAGGTATATCTCTTACGATGCGATGATTCCGAAACCTACAAAGGTACAGCACGCAAACAGCTCCGCGACTGGATGAAAGATCATACTCCGCCAGCGCAGAGCAGTTCGACCAGCAACCAAGAGAATCACGACGCCTACGAGTGGATGATCATCCATGTTGTCCTGCCTGACACATCTGCAGCAAGCCAACCGCGTGGATCTGGAAGTGCGGCAACTGGAGAGAAAGAGAAGAGTGGTGCTGCCTCAGTCTTCAAGCGAGCGTCAACTACTATCCTCGAGAAGATTCGTGCAGACTTTAATATCGCTTCAAAGTCGGCGCCTGATCGAGTTGCGCAAGTACGGCTGAAGAAGGAACGCGTACCACCGCAGATGTTGCCCGCTGCAGGATCAGTCACATCTCCAGCGGTTCCCGAAACCCAGCAAGAATATGATGGTGCTTGGGCCGATGTCATAACCAAGTTCAAGACGTTGATCCTCTCCTCCTTTGACCTTCGGGTCAGCCAGTACGAAGAAGACATCCGTAAAAACGATGCGCAGCGCTCTCTCCCAGGCTGGAACTTCAACACATTCTTCGTTCTAAAGGAAGGGCTTGCGCGAGGCTTTGAAAGTGCAGGGCTTGTTGACGATGCGCTACTCGGATATGATGAGCTGTCAATTGGACTCGACACGGTTATTCAAGACCAAGCAAATGACGGCAATGCACTTCAGATGCTTAGCCACTCTGAAAACTTGTACGAGCAAGCGGTCAGGGTTTTAGAGCAATCACAAGGAGACAACATCAATAGCGAGGACCGTGCAGAGTTTCACGACGACAAGCCCATTGACGCTCAGAAGAAAGACTACCGAGGGCTCATTCTAGCTAATAACATCTCTATCTTCGAGTTCAGAGTGTACATCTTCGCTCGTCAGATGGCAATCCTCCTCAGAATGGGCAACTCGCAGTCAGCTCGAGCGGATCTGGCAAACAAGCTTCAGCCGCAGCCCAACGCTGGTGTCACGCAGCGATCGATCGATGGCAGTCATCTTGGCACAAAATCGGGCGGACAGGCTGCTGATACTGAGGATCTGCTCTCACTCGCTGAGCTTTGTACACGCGCACTCAACTTTATAACGTTCGCGGGGCGGCTCTTGCGAGAAGACTTGATCAATGGGTAAGTGACTGTGTTTCGTTCTTTCAGACAGCATTGCTGATACTTTTGATAGTGCAAAGGCTCATGAAACTACTCTACCGGAGCAGCTAGTGGACAATGTAGTGCGATCGTGGACCTTTTCGGCCCTCGATCAAGTGTTGCGCGAAACCTCAACGTCATCCCTTCCATTCACGAAGTTCCCAAAAGAGGCCAGCACCAGCTCTTCCGGTAAGAGCCTCTCTTTCAGTGGCCGCAGCAAGGAACAGAAGATGAGTGTCCCGGAACCAAAGTCCATGATACATCCATCTCGTTCCTCATCTCGCTCTGGCTCGACCGACCCTCCGTATCTTCAGCCCACTACAAGTGGCCAAGTAGTGTACGAGAACGGGCAATACCAGGATCGCCCGGCTCTCAGTCAGCCAGGCGTGATCAACCAGGCAAAGAACGGACTGATGGACCTAGCCGGTCAAAGAGCACAGCTAATCGGTATTCAACGGAGACTGCTTGAGCACGTTGGAAAGGAATTAGGTTGGGCTGTAGGATGGGCCGCTATCCTTCCTTCTCTGAGCCAAAGTGAAGACTTCACTGAGGTCGACCTGAACAACGACGAAGAAGATGAAGAAGCAGCAGAAGGGACTACAGCCGCCAAAGACACGACGAGGCTCGTTCATGCAACCTCTGGTATCTCCTCAACAGCTCTTGTCGGTGCTGTAGGATCTATCGATCACTTTCGACAATTTTATGAGTCGCTTAGCGATCAGATCTTCCAGCATTACCGAGCCGCTGGACAAGTCAAGTCCGCAGAAAGCATTACAGGCGACTTGGCGGCCCTTCGATACGAGCTCGGTGACTTCCGAGCGGCGGCCATGTACTTTGGTAGTATGGCCGGTATCACAAGCAAAGGCTCACCAGATGCGAGCCTATCACTCTATGCAAAGAGCAGATGGAATAGTGTCGTAGCCACCATGCTGAAGATGTATGCTCGCTGTCTCAAGAAGCTCAACCGTAAGGACGAGTACATTCGAACACTCCTTGATCTACTTGCAAGATCTTCCGCAAGCAGGATATCCTTCAGCAGCTCATCAAATCGAGCGAGCGATGACGGAAACTCAAATATGCCGCGAGACTGGCTGAACGATGACAAAGTTGACACTGGAGGTGTACTCAATGAGCTTGTCAATTACTCGCAACAGCTTCCATACGATGTGTCAGTGCAGATGGCGGATTACTTCACCGACATTGCCGTGGAGCCGCATGTACGGCACTACGAAGACAAAGATGGCTTCCAGCTACGTATTCAATTCAGGCACATCCTGGAAGACAAGATTGAGATTCGTGCAGCCAAGATTCGGCTGGTTAGTGCCAACTCGACTACCGTCAAAGACATTTGGCTGGAGACGCAGGAGGCTATGACCATCAAGAAGGGTTTGACTCGTGTGTGGCTTGGATGTAACGTGAGTGGTACCATTATGAAGAGACTCCAGAATACTGACGAGAAGCAGGTAAACACAACCGGTCCATACACCGTTGATAAGATCGTTCTCGAAGCGAAGCGCATTGTCTTCGTGCACGAACCTGTCAGCAAGACAGAGGCTCCAACTCCTCTCGGCATCATAGCTTCAGCGTCTGTGACTTCTCTGAAAGCCGCAAAGAAGGCCCGCGTACAATGCTTCCCTCGCGCTGAAGCACTTGACGCTCGTGTCTACCTGTCCCATTTCATACATATCGACAAGCCACGACACATCGAGGTATCTTGTTCTGCGGGCGCGAACGACATCGAGCGCGCAGAGATTCGCCTCAAGTCTGCTTCAGCCGGGCTACGCTTACGGACAGCCGATGCAAGCGTAGAGTCGGAAGAAGGCGCCATAGAAGACAACCAGAAGCCTGGCGTCATCTCAATCGGAGAGATGCCTGCTGGCTCTAGCATCACGCTAAAGATTCCTTACGATATGGAGACCATTCTTCAGGACCTCACTGTCAAGGCTGAGATCGACTACTATACCGCAAATGGTCAATGGCAATATTTCTCGTCATTCACCATCCCAGTCGAGCTGCCACTCGATGTCAATGTACACGATCACTTCAAGAGCAAATCATTGTTCTCAAAGTTCAACATCAAAACTGCAAGCCAGGTACCATTAGAGCTGCTGGATGTTGAGCTCGAAGGGTCAGAAGAGTTTGATGTTCATGCGCCGAGACGATCAAAGCAGCCAGTGCATGTCTTCTCGAGACAGCCGGTAGCGGTCACATACAATATTACGCCGAAGAATGTCGACGCTGAAGAGTCGGCAACAAGTCGACCTTCCAAGACAGGTAGTCTAGCTCTTGCGGTAGAGTATCGCTGTCTGAACGAGGACGTTCTTGATCGACTGCGAGCACATTTCGCAAATGCTGTCAAGGGCAGTCCTGTTGCTCACCTCAGCCGGCTGTTGGTAACAGCCTTCGTGGATCGAACTGAGCACAAGATCATACCGCATCAGTACGAGAAGATCGCTCTGCTCGAGAAGGTTGACATGGGCGCATTTGAGGAAGTGGATTGGGCAGAATGCTTAGACAGCCTACTGCAGCCAGCGCGCGACGAGGCCCGATTGTGGTTGCAGGGTTGGCTCAAGGTAATCTCACCTCGAGACACTCTTGAGATCAGAAAACTGACGCGACAACACAGGACAACAAAACCATTTATCTGCCGAAGTCTAGTTCCTCGGTTCCGTCAGCTACCTCCGCCCCTCTCTCACCTTACCCACCTCGCCGCATGGTCATCACTGTCTCCATCCCGCAGACTCACATTCTACACACCACCAGTTTGAACCTCGCATCACCTTCTCACAGCTCCAAGGTCGCCATCATCGGCCAACCTCTTCACGCAACCCTCCGCATCTCGCACACCCGCCGCTGGGCCTCATCCGCGTCGCTCATCGCAGCCGCGAACCTATCTTCCGCCGAAGACCCCATCGAATTCGTCTACACACTCGACGCAGCACCAGACCAATGGCTCGTTGCCGGCCAACGCCGCACACTCTTCACCGCTACCGAAGACGAGGTCAAGGAGTTCACGGTCATGCTTGTTCCTCTGAAGGCTGGGAATGCGTTGTTGCCGAGCGTAGACATCAGAGCGAGGATCAAGCCGAAGGAGAAGGAGGATGGGAAGAGTGGCGAGGAAGATATTCTAAATTGTGAGACGGATTATTTGAGTTATGGGGAGAGTATTATGGTTGTGCCGGATGTGAGGAGTAGTACGGTGGGGGTTGGGGATATGAGTTTGGGGAGCCCGAGGTGCGTCGTTTGGTTGGAGGGCGTGGGTCAGTGACGGGAGGATAGCATCCAGTTGCATAGGCGTATCAGATTATACAAATCATTTAACCCTGAGTGCAGCGGAACAGGCTCAAGAGGCTGCCTCGAGTTCAAACGAATATTTATCTCCCCAACTGCTACGCAGTTCGGTCGCGTGCGGACAGTACGCCATGGTCACGGACGTCCGCACACTGAGAGTCTCTGAACGTTCAGATGAGACGTGCAAACGCATCTCGCCCATACAAAGATTCGACGTCATCCAAGAACCCCGTTTTCTTTGCTCCCATGATCTAGATTGCCCTACTGTAGTACAATTAATATGAGAAGTCAGACATGAGATCACGAGTTGTCTTTGACTGCCTGCCACTCATTTCGTAATCGTGGTCTTCATCAAAGCTTTTCTGAATACAACGCACGGCATTGAAAACATAATCCAGCGTTTCTCCTTCAACAATAATGGACCCGCATTGCAATGCAAGCTTTCGAGCTAAGGCATATCCTTGCACTATTCATAATCTTGACCAGTGCTCTAGATTGAAGAGGTCTAGAATCGTCGCAAGACCTTTATCAGTCATGCTCTGCCGTCGTTGGCCACGTTTCCATTTTTTACGAACTGTCCTTGCGATCCAAGGACCTGTGATATTCCTTGCATCAGAGGGAGCAGAACTCAATACTGACTGCCAGTTTGTTGTGGAAAGGCTTCGCATCGTCAACAGATTACGTTCTGTCCCAACTACAAGCCATACTGGAACTTATGTTGCCTTGGAATAGATTTGTCCTATAACAGCCACCTGGCGACCACGCTCTATTGAGTCTAGCTGGGTTATGCAAATAGTGTCAATCCACAAAAGCCATTTATGTTTGTTTTTCTGCATTTAGCTGAGGATATACCAAATGGTCTTCCGAACAGTAAGATGCTTACTGTCTACCGATGTGATCCTGGTAACGGATGGGCTGCCCCAGACATACGACACAGCTTGGTAGACAGGGCGTGGGTCCAGCGAGATTACCCGAAGCCGACAAGAGGATTCGATCGGATGAGGTTTTCGGGCAAGATTTCGAGAACTTGTGTGGTTGTGGCGTCTTCTGGCGGATAGGCATCATATACCCTCGTAGTAGATACTGGATCCAGTCGAGCTTCCGGGCCTGCCTCCATATTGGTGGACATACGCAGATAGAGAGGATCAAGGCGGCCACCAAGCGTATATAGCACGGTTGGGTAGATTGATGAATGGCGTTCTGTAGTGTAAAATGTGTCGGGGAAACGCGAGAAAGCTGAGACCTTGCAGGAGCAGTACAGCAGAATAAACGTGCATGACGCACGTGTCATATTTGATTTCCTTGATATAATGCATTAACTTCATTGCAAGGTGTTTTGCTGACGTCAAGCGTTGTTGTTCATCTCTGCCAGAGAACTCTTGCCAGGTGTGGGATAGTCGACAAAGCAGGGCATTCAAGTACATGGAGTCTTCAAATCGCCACGATTTTGCCATTTTAAGCCTGGAGGTCTTCAAGATATCATGAAAGTTGTTGCGCCGCTCGACGAGAATTTGGGATCTTGTCACTGCTTGGCTTATTGTCAATTTTCGAGCGAAGTGAAGTTGAAGCCTCCACAAAAGTTCTACGTCAGTCTGCTCCTTTCACTGCAAGCCAGTAAAGAGTTCCGACATAGTTGGGTTAGTTGAGAGCACGATGAGGTGGAGGTCAACTGGGAAGCGTAACTCGGATATATGTAGATTGCAAAAAGAACTCAAGCCCACAAAGCCAAGTAAGAGCCTTCTTGGACTTATTGCGATACTGTTTGTTGTTACTTTCGTGATAGGTGGTGGTGCGTGGTCATGATCTTCGTCCTTGAAGTGCAGTTTTGTAGGCGGGCGCGTCCGTGCACGCGGGGAACGAGGATCAAGGGCAGCTTCGATCGCCAGCAGCCTTCCTCCCTTACCGTCCACCTCAATGTCGATAACCTCAACATCTGAATCGATGACAGGCGGCCATGTGCTTCGTTCACGCCCGTTGTAGATCCTTGCAGATGAGAATTCGGCATGATAGCAAGGTCACGGTGGTCGGGCCGTTCACCGTACGACCTTCCACGCTGAGGAAGCCGAAGGATGCGTCTCCCTTTTTGACTTCTCAGGGCACACTGTTTCTCTTGGACCGTCAAACAACAGTTTCGGACTCGCTTTTGTCTCATCGAATTGTTCCGCCACCGGGCTGGCTATCTTCTTAGAATTCGTATGTCTTGTCGTGTTTTTACCTCGAGTAGAGCGCGCGTTGTGCATTGTGAAGGATTCGAAAATAGACCGTGCACGTAAGCCTTTACCTAGATCAGGCCCTACACCCCAGAAGGCTGAGCCAAGTCTCAATAAATGAGATTGCGACCTAGAATTCCACTCACTCATTTCGCGTTGTCCATTTCCAGTCCTTTCGCTGAACTGTGCTGTTGTGTGCCTCCTGCGCGCTGTTCCTTCACTAGTCAACATGGCGATCTTGCAAATTCTCCAACTCCTGACTGTTGCAGAATGTGTTTCGGCTTTTGCCATTCGTAATGACCGTATGTATGCGAGAGCGCCCCTTGCGCTCTTCCCGTATTCGTTCATCAGCCATAAGACTGACCACTACGCCACAGCACAGCTTAATTTGACGGCGGAATCGCCTGAAGTCACAACTGTTGATGTGCTTCCTGCGTCTTTAGTGACCACTGATTCTAGTGGGAAATCCATATGGCGACCAAAAGTGCATGACGAGAGCAGCGCAACTGGTTTCGAGGATGCGACTACAGCTGGAGGCGACAGCAGGGTTCGCCTCGAAGCTACAGCAACTGAGTTCGATGTTACGATTCCAACCACCACAGAAGGTCAAGGATCTAAGGACTCCATCACGATGATAGACATCGGTACTATCATCCAAAGCCTCATCACTTCCACCGAGATGGCTGTGCCTACCGTGCACTTTGAGAGCTCCGCCACAGATTGGGACGAAGTAACATCAACTGTGCATTTCGAGAGCTCTGCGTCAGACTGGGGAACTGTTTCTTCGGAGATCGCGCACTTTGAGAGCTCTGCGAGTGGCTGGGGCCAGACAAATCATCAGGACCCGTCAACACCTCAGAGCACCAGGTATAAGCCAGTAGAAGTGTCGGACGACCCCTGGACAAAAGACCTACAGACACCACAAACGACAGCCCCAGATGGACTAAAGAATAACCAGCCGCAGGTCACGACAGTACCGAGCAGGACCATCACGGACTTTCCACCCCCTCCTGCCATAACGCACGACGGAATCACGGTCCGCCCTGTCGCTGTCACGCGCAGACCAACTGTGACCTTGCCGGGCGGGGGGCTGACGACGACCGACAAGATTGAGTTCCAGGTCGCGATTGGATCTTCCACACTTAGCATTGGCGTCCCGATCACCATTAACAATGTTGTGGTCGGCGTCACAACCGACGCAGCCGGTTCGACCGTACTCCGTGCGGGCGATATGACAACAATGTTGCCTGAGCCAGCTGCGGGCGAAGTGCGTACAATCGCGGTAAATACACCAGAACGACTGAGCGTCATGACTGCGGTCATTAACGGAACCACCAAGTATGTCCTCGCAGGCCAGACGCTAGCTCCTGGACAGCCAGTGACCATCGGGGACACACCTATCTCGATCACTATTAGTAGCGGAAAGACAGTGCTCTATGTTGGCGAGACGACGACCACTTTGATAGCTGCCGCGTCCGATATACAGACTATTACCGACTGGACGAGTATTAGTGCTGGTACGCAAGGAATTGTAGAAAACAACAACCCAGCCAGTGCAAGCCCCACAACTACGAGATCAGGATCGTCAGAGTCGAGAAAAGTCGATGCAGCTTTTGCATACTGCGCTATGGGCATGGCTATGTTCATAATCACTACCTAATTTGCACCGAGAAAGGCATTTGAGGAGCAAGTGGTCTTCCACGACTTGGATCTACTTAACAGGCGCAGTACGCGAAGCGCATAGAAAGAGAAACATGGCGCAAAGGATTTACAGAAGAATTGACGGAAGACAAAGAAGGGAAGTTGGCGCCGTCTAGGCGTAGTCATCCAGCGTCATCCGGCCAGCAATGCTCCTCTTCAGCGGACCTTCATCGCTGCACACCTTCATGTAAAGGTCCATACTCGTGCCTTTACCAGGGCAACCAAATACCGGATCGTCGAGACCCAATTTCTGCTGCGGAAAATCGACATAGTAAGACTGCGTCGGGCAGTAACTCCCAGCAGCGCAGTTCGCCTTCCCGCACGCCTGTTCCGGGCTATCCATCACCAGCCCCTTGTCATGGCCAGGACAGTTGCTTGCATTCTCGCCCTTCGCGCAGTCCACGAAAGAGATGTCGTACCAGATGCTCCCGTCAGCTATGCTGTACTCGAACTGTGTGTGTTGTCCGCCGACGAGCTGGTCGGTTTTACTGATCTTCAGCGAGGAACCGCAGCCATTGCATGCACTGCGGAAGGGCTCCGAGTATTTGGTGCGTGCAGGGATGTGGATCGGTCCCGATGAGTAGCCTTGATCGACACTCCAGAGCCAGATGTCGTAGGAACAGCGGTTGCTGACGATTGCGTTGCCGATTGCGGTTGCAAGGCCGGCTTGCAGTGCGGTGGTGAGGAGGACGAATTTGGACAGCATGATCAATGTCTGAAAAGAATGTTTCAATGAGTGTGATAAATGAATGTGATGATTGTAGTGTTTGAGGTGGTTGCAAGAGGTAGAGATCGATGGGTAATGAACGAAGTCGCGGTTCTATACCTAGAACCAACAACAAGAGTGTCAACAAAACATCAAAGAAACGACTGTGTCGAAGTCGAACCCCCAGTAGACAAAGATTGTCTGCGATCGTAAAAGACTCGACGCTGTTGTGGGTAACTGAAGGAAGGCATCCCATTCCCTTTTAACCAATTCCAGAAGACAATGGATGCGTGCTGGTTTATTCTTGGCTGAGGGCTGCATGTCGAAACATGGCAAGGCCAGAACTAAGACAGACAGGCTTCGTCCGGCAGAAGGTGCAGCATTGCTACTGATGGTGGTGTTAGGACTCACAATGCATATAGGTGATCTCAGACTTGGTTGGCCAGCGTAAGTTCCGCTTATAGGTCCGAGATGAGTAAGGGATCTCCGGGCCTGGAATGCTGTAAAATTGTGGAGACTTACATGCAGTTGCTAACAGTACGTTTTTGTTGTCGAAGACGTTACGTGGACATGCCATTGCTGCAGCTTGGTGCCATCGTTGCAGGCAGGCAGTGCTAGCCTTGACTCCGGCAAAGCATTCCCGAACATTCTCTCAGGCCGCGACATCCATATTTGTTGCATCATTATCTGAAATACGAACTCTGCCATCTTGCAAGCCGCAGCTCCGCTCTAATCGGTAGATAGTCACCTCACGGTCCACACATGCTCCGCACAACAGAAGTCTCAGATATAGAGCCTGGAAATGTCGCACGAATCCACCTAGAAGCTGTTCGCGAGTTGCATGCTCCTGCAAGGATATGGATCTAATTCAGTACCGTGTCTATTAGCAGACGGTCGACGCTTGGCAGCTCATGCGTTGACGCAACGTGGACGCCGCAGGTGGTGAGACCTGCATATCCAGAACATCAGTGTGGCTTATGCGGTTTTCGTAGAGCACACCATAAAGATTCTAGGTAAATTTGGAAGCGCCAATCACTATTACGAAGGTATGAGCTGGTATGTGGTCTTGGAACATAGGCCTGGTGAATTGTGCTTGTCGTCAGTGTATAGCGAGCAGGCCTTGTAATGCTTCAGCTGTCAGACCCCGAGATTTCAACCCCCAAGCAAGTCGCAGTGAGGCAGACCGGGTCGATGTTGCTCACATCGATATTGGAGTAGGAATGCTGATGTTGATCTGGAGCTGAAAAAGACGATGAGACGATGCATCAAAGACCGCCAAGACGCCTTGCCAGAAGCAGCACAAAGAGCAGGGACGTTGGAGGGCCTGATCTCAGCAGCAACTTCACCTCATTAGCTTCATCATCATACTCCCACTGTCGAGCTCGCGACAACGAAACAGTACATCCAGCACCGCAAGAGCCGTGCAATGGCAGGGACGTCTCTCTGTTGACGCACGCGTATCGTCCACCGCTGTCCCCACAGACAGCCGTAACAAGTCGATTCGAGCCAGTGCCTCCCTCAAATTTTTCGAGTGTTACCGATAACACCACTTGACACCATTGGTGAGCATTCAGTTGCTTTAGTGTCCTGGGGTCTGGCAACAAAATATCCACCTGCGCCTGGGCAGCACAGGCATCTTGCCTCTCATCCAACGTACGCAAGTAGGTCGCAAATGCCGGATGTTGGGCTGCGACCTGCCCAACGCATTTAAGTCGTTTGACGAGCCCTTTCGGCGACGTGGAAATTCTCGAGGGGCCGATTTGAACAGTCTCCAAGTCGAAGTTATCCACATGCATGCGCTATCATAGCCTCCGGTTGCTGGCAAAAGTCCGGCGACAGTCGTCATGGTGCAGAGTGGACGCGCGTAAAGCACACTGTACTGTAAAGACTCTACATGCAGGAAGCGAGTCGTTTCGACTTTCGATCACGGCAGTGGTGGGCCCAACAGGTCCAGCCGGAGGCTTTTTGACAAACGGCCAACAGGTGATGGGCTGAAGGTCGATCATCGGTAGGCGTTACCGAGCCTTAGGATGCACTACTGCAGGTCCTATCTAATCGATAGGAGTCTTATCCTCCACACTTGTCATGGTTTCAGCGTCTCAACTTACGGTCAACCAGTAAAATGATGATCATGCTCATATGAACTTTACGAGTCGAGACCTGACAAGAAGACTCTTAGAGCCAGTTAAGGAGACCAGCCGGACACGGCACGGTGGAAACCCGCAAAGTTACGTATTCTAAGGAGACTGGTGCAATCGAGTGTCTGCACTACGAAAAGTCGACGTAAAGAACTATTCTGATAGGTTCATCAACGGAAAATTCGGCCAGACCGCAAGCACAGCACTCAACATGAAAGCAAGTCTTCCGAGGACGGCTCAGCTGTACCGCAGCCGGAAGACTAACGCGCAACATTCCTGTTGTGCGACCCAACCTCGAAAATGATCAGGAGCATTCAGCAGGTTTCGAATCTCGAATGAAATCGCCTTGCTGCCTTAGGCGCGGCTAGAATCCGGTGCTTCATCTTGCAGGAGATGAGGTCTGAATAAACAAGTTCGTGCGACAGCGGGTAGCAAGATTAAACTTCAGTGGGAGTCCTTGCAACACCCCTCAATATGTTATTTCGCCGCATCCCAGACATCACAGGTCGAGAGATGACGTATTTCACGGTTGCCAGGACTCTCAGGTCATCAACGTTGACATCTGCAGTCCGTTGCACAGCACATGACGACTGTCCGTCAGCGACAACTGCCAATCCACGTGTCGGCTTGCCGCTTGGAGATGAATGGTGACACAACGGCTCGCTCAGCGAAGTGTCATGAGGCGCTGCAGTGTTGTTTCGTGTTTGCTGTCGTCCTCTGGCTCGGATGCCATGGCTGCAGACTACCACGACGGACCGCCACGAAACATCCCCCATCTTCCCCGGCCAACCTTACCAACGGGATCTTCAATGCTCAAGATTCGACGCTCCATCGTGTCTATCGTCCCGTGTTTAATTCCATCACGGATCCACCTCCAGAGGCTCGATCTTGAGTCTCGAACTTTGTCGACATTTCCGCACAGACTTGAGAATCATCTCCGCCACCTGCCGAGCCCGTGGAGCCACAGGTGTTGAACACCCAGGCTGAAACAAAAAGTTGCTGCGTCGGACTGTTGTGCACGTTTGCACAAGTGGTCATAAACGGAATAAGGCCCTACGCTAGCTTTTGATCTGAAACGTGGCCCTGTCCGAACCAAAGCCGTGCGGGCGACCAAGGAAAAAAGTGCAACAAACAGAAATGCACGAAGACTTTCCTCCTCAGCGTTAGCGACTCGTCTAGACTTCTTGAAGCGCGCGTTTTGTGAACGCACTTTGTGCACTTACTCCTGTGCAATCTCATGATCGTCCGTTGTTACCCCTGATGCCCGTCAGGTCCGGCTTTGTCAACGAGGCAACAAATCGAAGCGCCGACAGACGCAGGAGAACACGATGTCATTGTTGCGCTGGACTCGTTGGACATTCTGCTATATCAGAAGTTACAGCCAGTCCGGTCGGACAAGGAGCTGGACTCCAAAACAGTGAATGTGGTCAGGCGCACAACAAGACCGATGACAATGAACGTCAAGCCGCAGAAAATGAAATGAAAGGACCCAATCCGGTTACCACAGACTGGGTGGGGTTACAGTTTTCGGCTAAGGTTGTTAGGGCCAGGCACAGGAGCATCAGCGGATGGGGCCGTGGCGCTCGCATTCATCTGGCGCAAGCGCGGCACGGCCTTAGTGCGATGTGCGTATAAAGTATGTGATCTCCTCCCGCCATAACTTTCGAGATTCAGGTCTGCGACTTCCAGGTTATCGACGAATACACTCATTCCAGTCACTCTTTGACATCACGTTCACTACGCCCTTCGGCAACACATTCACTCAACCAACAACCCAAAAACCAACTTCGTCAAACCGACCAGTCTACTCCAGTCAACTCACTACCAACCTCAAACAACACTATCACAATGCGCGCCACCACTGCTATCCTCGCCCTTGCCGGCTCTGCCCTCGCAACCCCCCACTGGACCAAGCCCGAGTACAAGGAGGTTCAGAATGTCCACGTCGTTTACGAGACTGTCGTTCACACCGTCTACTACACCGAGGGCCAGCAGCAGCCCGCTAAGCCCACCAAGGCTTCCACTACCACCTACCAGGCTCCTGCTGTGACCACCACCGTTGTCTACGAGGAGAACACTCCTGCCCCCACCAGCACCAAGGTCGTCGAGTACTCTCAGGCACCTGCCCCCTCCAGCACCAAGGTCGTCGAGTACTCTCAGGCACCTGCCTCCTCGAGCACCAAGGAGGCCGCCACCTCTACTACCCCTGCTCCTTCGGCCACTTCTGCCGCGTACCAGGCCATCGTTGACACTTGGCGTACTAAGTTGGGCCTGAAGGCCCTTACTCACGACGACACGCTCGTCGCCAACGCCAAGGACACCGTTGTCTCCTCCAACGGCGAGATGAAGCACAAGCTCAACGCCGGTTCTTACGGCCAGGTCCTCGCCCCCGGTAACGAGAACGACTTCGAGCACGTTTTCGTCGGTGGCTGGCTCTGCGAGATCCCCACTCTCCCCGGTCTTGACGGTGTCTGCGCCACCGAGTCTGAGGGCTGGGCCTACGCGGGCCAGACCGGTCACGCTGAGATCCTCACCTCTGACAACTACTCCAAGATCGGTTGTGCTCTGTACGCCGGTATCTGGTGCTGCGATCTCGCTTAAACAATTTACGCATCATGGAGATGAGACTTCCGGAGGGGTTGGAGGCATCATCTTGGCTTGGGAAAGCTCGCATAGCACGCGCTGGACAATCTTCACTTCTTCTTGTATCGTACGTTGGTTGTACGTTTCTTGTTCACCTTAGGGGCAGCGTTACGCTGCAATTGACTATTCACGAATTACGATCCCAATTTGCATCTTACTTGTCGTGTGACACTGTGATATTATCTCAACTTTCATCTACTAGCAAATCAGCGATTCTAACAGCCTTCTCAGGGTCCGGTCTTCACAAAAATATCTTAAGGACAGGATTCGCCTGTCTGGAGTAAAGAGGACGAGCCTGGTACCCCTGAAGACGACCCGAGCGGCAGTGGAAATGAGAGCGTCAGACGCCTGGGCAACCGAGGCCCACGCACGACATCGTATTTCATAGGCCAAGCCTACCTAATTCGATAGCTCCTGCCAAATCAATTGAAGCCCGGCGCCGTCGCTTCGAACATGAGCTGAGCGACATAAACAGGGCTACGATGCGTAACAACCATCACAGATCAAAGCGCAATCACGACGTCGTGTCGTGCGCAACGTGGCCCGGATTGTGGTGTTTGGTGTTGCACAACGCATGGAGTTGTGCACGCGTTGTTCGGTATCTTCCAGCAAGCCAGACCCTAGCTGCTCGGCAGCACGGCCCACCGAACAGCGCACCTGGGCAGCGACATCCTCGCCTGTCATGTTCATCACAATTTCACAATCTTAATGCCTCATTTACGAGGCTGATATCAGCGAAGACCGGAGATTCTGGACTTTTGATAATCTACTGCCCTTGTCGATGATCATTACACACTCACGCGATGAGCGCATACATACAGCAGAGCCCCGGTATCCGGGATTGTGAACTCGACTTGGTGGCTTCGCCGATCTGTCTTTGGCAGCAGCAGCGTCGTCTTCGATTCTGCATTCGAGCTTTTGACGTTACAGTAAAATGGCCAAACTCGGCCTGTCATGAGGACGAAGCCAATGTGCGGAATGGAAAATACCATGATACTTCTTTGCGCACCGCTATGAACACTGCGAACGCAATACAGAGGCCATGTGTTTGATGCAGTAAATCCTTCTGCAGCCATGCATGGAGTTGTTGGGCACGCACTCGCGACACTGACTTTCGTTACCATGGTTCAGAAAGGGTTCTCGATAACTGTTATCTGAGCAGAGACAAAGGGTCAGCATGGTGCGTGCATCTACTCGGGAGGAGAGTTTTATGGTACCGAAAGGTAACAATCTATACAACCTTACACTCTTGTGTCTCTTCCTCTATCATTTCTAGCCTACAAGCGCAATATCAATATGAACCTGACTCGCGATTTGAAAAGAAAACGGCAAACAGCGGTTGGCGCACCGTCGAAGTTCTTGACCGAGGACGAGTTGCATGAATTCAGCTTATTACCACTGCCCTATCCATGTCGGCGATGCTAACCCCCAGGATGGGTGCAATCGCTTTTCAAAGGACAAGGTCCCAAGAGATCGTGCGACCCCTATCTTTCGAAGTTCCCTCAGATTCTAATCCGCAACACTGAGGAACTCGCACTTGTAGGATCGGAATTTGTGGAAGGGTTGAGATGTTGATTGATCCTTAGAGCTATGGGCTAGAATCGATCGAGACTATATAGTAGAAGGGGATAGCAGTGAAGGGTTAGGGAAGCAAACTGAGCTAACCAAATGAGCTGGACAATCAGTGCAGCGGACCGTTAGCAAACACTGCAACGGACCGCTAGCAGCAAACAGATGGCGATTGGTGGATACCTTCACTCCCTCCGACAGAATTCGAGGTGGCCGAACACACAGCTTCGGGACCAATAACAGCACCCCTCAGGGTGTTTGCAGTCTACAACGACGCACGCGAAGGTCTCCAGAGAACAAAGAGCGGGGAAATCCAAGTCGGCAAGGAGCTGTATACTCCGTTGGAACTTGAAAGTATATCAATAACAGCGAGCGATACTCTTCCAAATGAACGCACAATTGCCGATTAGTATTGGCAAAGAAGTGTCAGTACCCAGTCGAAAGTTGACATCGTACCTTTTGGCGAACACTGCAGAAACATATCCAATTACTGAAGGATACTCATACATCGAGTAACGAAGACGCTCGACCACAAGCACGCAGAAGTTTCTTGGAGTATATTGTCCTCAGCTCCTGCTCCAAGATACATACCCATTCCCAAGACGGAATCACAAATTTGCCTTCTTACGAAACCATCTTCATACCCGGAAAAGCGCTCGCTTCAGACAGGGGCCCTCTCCCACACCATTGCCTGCATGACATTCTCAAATCAGCAAAAAAAGATCGTGTACTTCGTCCGTTCAAACGGACTGAACGCGATGCGGTATTGCAAATTCTGAGAGCCTTGCGACAAAGCGCAGAACGCCAGACTAAAGCCTCTTGTAGGAAGGGCTGCATACAATGCAAGATCAGATTCTGATCAAGCACTTTGCTCAATTCGAGGCTGATCTTTCCGACAAGAACGGAAGAGTCTGCTATAACATCAACACACTACCATATATTCAGACCCTGATCTTTATCGTTATCAGGAAGGTGTCCGAGAGCGTCCAAAATCTTGTTAACGTGACACAGCAGGCGCAGGCGTACAAGGTCGAGCCTGATGACAGGAAGGAGTTAGATTTGGCTGACCTGGAAGATTCGGTTCTTGAGGCGTGTCAATGGCTCCATATGCTGCACTTATTGACGCAGAGTCTGCGAATGTTCGTCCATGCGACGCCGACGTTTTTGCGTTCGGTGTACGCCTTGGAGACACCCCAAAGCACCACAGTGAACGTCCAACGACTGGCCGTAAAGATTCCGTAAATGGCATGAAGGGGTCGTGGGAAGATATAGCGCTCAAGTGGCTCGACACGATCTGCACCCACCAGTCTGCCTACTTTGCCTTGGCAAGCAAGCCTAATCCCAAGTCTTATCACAAGCATGTCGGTCGGATCATCGCGAACGCGACTATCGAACTCGTCAGGAAGGACGCCAAATACGAAGATAATCAGTTATTCATTGCCAAATGCGAGCGCGACGCCATACTGGAGTGGCTGGCAAACAACAACAATATTTCCTCGTCAGTCAATATGCACGACCTATTCGACCCTGACAAAGAAACGACCAACTTCACCGGCACATCCTCTCCCTCTCTCTCTCCCTCCTCTCCTCCGACTTCGAAATCCTAGTCTCCCAAACTGGCAGCGCCTTATCCCTACACTACCAAAACCACTATCGGTACCTCCTCTCCAAGGACCGAACTGCACGGCTCAAAAAGCAAGAGCGCGCACGAAGATCCATCGTAGCCTCACACCCCTACTGTCCAGCCTGCTACACCCTCGAAACTAACCGTCTCGAAGTACCCCATGAATGGCGCGAGTGGACACCGACCCGGCTCCCGCCGTGGATTCCGGGGATGCGAGTCTTGAGGTGCTGGGGCTTGCTAGACGGGGGTTGAGGATGCGATTTCGGAGGATATTGGGGGAGATTGAGGAACTGGAGAAGGGAGGCAAAGGAAAGCAGGAGGTTCCCGAGCTCGGAATAAGCAGATTTGAGGATTCGGGTTCGCTGAGCGTGACACCGATTGATGCATAGTAAAGCCCCTTGTGGTAGGATCGAACTCCCTTCAGGAATGAAGACCCATGAGAGAACCATGGAGGCAGTCAAGGTATCAGGTCGAATGTCAAGAATGATAAATTCGAGTATGCCACATGTGGAGAATCGAGGATCCCCAAAAAAATCCCCCATGAGGTACTCAAGACATCAGCCCTAAGGTCGATGATCGGCAAATCAGGAACTCTGATTGTTGGGGACTGTAGGCACAATTGAAAGACTCAGAAAGCACTCAAGAACTCTTCCGTGGTTCCAATTGCTAATGGCATCGCGGAAGGCACACGACATATGTGCTTGCCGTGTATCACGGATGGTGGCAAGAACTGTCGATGGCTATATCAATGGGACTAGCTTCTGCAGCACAATTTCGAGCACACGTTATCCTGTGAAGTTGCACGTCTCCCCCTTTTTTTGAGTGCTGTGTATTGTGACAAGGCGCAGTCGTCACGAAGAAATTTAGTGCAACGGGATCAAATGGTGCGAAAAGGTCTATTGAAGCAAAACTACAGAAGCAAACCAAGCAAACGGGACTAAGTCCCAATGAATAGACGCCCAGAAGAGATTGCACATGGAACAATGATCCAGGAGCAGACGAGAAGCAATGAACAAACTAGAAAGGAGTAGAACAAGACAACAGGCACAGAGAGACAGAGACACAACAGACAAAAGAAGGAATAGAGAAATACGAAATCAAACTGACCGGGCGTGAATATCCAAAAAAAAAAACCCCCCTGAGCATACAGCTCATACGCCCTCGCACTTGATCTCGCATGGCCACAAGCATGGCAGATCGCGGTTCCCAAACACTGACCTATCCAGTCCTTCTGAAACTACGCCTGATCACGACCGCTAGGCTCATGTAACGCTAAGACGATGCCGACACGGGTAGCAGATACATGAAATGACTTTAAAAAGTGAAGTCAACAGGCGATCTCAACATTTATATGGGCGGGCACACAAGTAGCAAAGAGTCCAATGTGATGATGGCACGGAAGATCCGGTCTCGTTCTTGATTATTTGATGTTGTTCATCTTTCTCATGACAGTGTCATGATATTCATCTGTATCCGCTTGCATGGCCTCGAGCTCATGCACCGATCCAAGAAACTCCAAAGACCAAGCCCATAGGGCAGTGACTGTGTGAAAGTACTTGTACAAGTCGCTCAAGTAGACGGAAGATAGCAAGATGACTAGGAAATAGTTGGTCAAAGCCAACCTCATAGCAGAAGATCCAACCCATACGCGTGAAGTGCATATCCTATGGAATGGGGTGAGTCGATCAAATCGCCGCACCAGTTTACTGTGCGGCAGGCTGGTCGAACCCAGCACCACCACGGGGCGCACCGCGACCGCCGCGGAAGCCAAAGCCTCCACGTCCGCGACCACGACCCCTGCCACGGCCTCGGTAGCCGCCACGGTAGCCGTCAACGCTTCCTTGACCAAAGGTCTCCATGTTCTTGTTTCGCTCAGCCGCGCGGAACTCCTGACCCCGGCGGCTGGCAGCCTCTTCGCGGTCTTTCAGCTCTGAGGAGATGTTGTCAAAGAAACTGGAGCTCTTGTTGTAAGACGCAACAGGAATAACAACATCGTCTGAAGTCTCGGCAGCACCGTTCTGTCCGTTCGCGGTTGCCTCGATGGTTGATGGTACGCCTTCGCCGAGCGGTGATCCCGAGGCAATAGCTTCCTTAACCATATCCTGCTTGTTGAACTTGGCGTTCGCGGCATCAAAGTCGTAGTCTGCGGTCGGCACCTCCATCTTTGGCTGCTGCTGTTGAGGCTGGTGGTGGTGATAAGCGCCTCCTCGACCACCTCGACCACCTCGGCCGCCTCGGCCGCCAAAGCCGGCACCAGCCCCGGGGTTTCGCGGCTGGCGAGCGTGCTGCTCACGCTCACGCATACCTTCTACTTTCTTTGCGAGATTGTTCGTGGGATCAGAGGCTGGTGCCTGAGCTTGACCACGGTTCTGCAAGTTGAGCTTAGCCATAGCCTCGGCGACGGCAGCTGTGGCCAACTGAGTCGCGCTGTTCTGCTGGCCAGTGACCTGCTGAGGCTGCTTTGCAGGTGCGGGAGCCTGCTGCTGTGCTCGAGGCATTGACTTGTTCACGTTCGGGCTTGCGATAGGTACCGCTGGGATGATACGGCCACCCTTAGGTCCACCTGGCGTCTTTTGCGCACCACCCTGCTGTGCGGGCTTGGTGTGCGGCGGTGCCAGAGCGGCTGCGACGTCAGGCTTCGACTCAACGGGCGGCGGTGGAGCCTGCTTAGCGGCAGCTGCAAGAGCAGGAGCTTTTCCAGCCTGCTTTGCGTCTACCTTAGGCTCTGCGGCTTTGGCGGAACCATCAGCCTCAGCGACGTTAGGTTGCGCCGGTGACTGTTCCTCCTTCGCAGAAGTCCCAGCTGGTGCAGCGCCGCGAGGCCCGGCCGGTGGCTGGTTCTGGTTCTGGTTCTGGTTCTGGTTCTGGTTCTGGTTCTGGTTCTGGTTCTGGAAGCCAGGAGGACCCATGGGCATGTTGGGAGGGAAAGGACCAGGAGGGCCGTTAAAGCCCTGTCCGGGTGGGAACCAGCCTGGAGGTGGTGGTCCGTAAGGCGGCATGCCGAAACCACCAGGGCCTCCAGGGAACGGTCCTGGACCGCCAGGGAAGCCACCCTGAGGAGGGAAACCTCTTCCATATGGACCTGGGCCACCAGGGCCGAAGGGAGGATAGCCGCCGGGCGGGAACTGTCCTTGCTGTGGGAAGTTCGGCGGCCCTTGTTGCTGGCGTGGTTGGTCTTGTGGGGCGTCCTGGCGTGACTGGCCTTGCTGTACCTGTTGCGCACATAGAGTCAGCCAAGGAGTCATGCAGAAGCTGGACAATAGGTGGCTTGTATATGAGGTACTCAGAAGGAAGGCAACGGAAGATATCCACACGGTTTTGCGCTCTCGGTGGTTTAAATGATTTACATCCGAAAATTTTACATCACTGGACCAGAAGGTTGGAGAATGGGTGGGGTAGACTTACTCCGATGATGGCTGGGTCCTGGGGCATAGCAGGAGGGGCCTTCTCTTTGACCTGTTCCTCGATGCGCAGATCCTTCACATCGCTTCCTCTGAAAACGATCTGTTCGTAGATGACATCTGAGGGTGGGTACTCGTCCTTGCCGCCCTTGCGGCCCTCGGTACCGAACGAGCGCACATTGTCTAACGAGACTGTGGAGGCTTCTGAGTTGATCTCAACGAGTGTACCGACATAGCTGCGACGCGTCAGTGTGAGCGCCCAATGGCTCCTCAATGGACGCTTACTAACCGGATATCGCTCTTGGAGATGAGCGATATGCGAGAACTACGCGTGGCACGTCAGCGGGAGCTCCAGCGTGATGGAACCAGCTGCGACTGACCCGATGAACTCGGACATGGCGGCGGACTGGGGGGTATCAAAACACGTGTAAGAGATGAACTGAAGCTCAATGAAGGAAGGGGAAGTAAGGGAAGTCGTACGGTATTCGTGAAGAAGGGGCGTTGGGGGTGGCTGTGGTGTGAAAGGGAAGAGCTTGTGTGGGAAGAGAAGGAGCGATCGTGGGGCTGGTAATAGAAGGTCTTGGCGAGTTTCCGTTAGCGAGCTTCGAGCTTCGGTGCCGATGTCACCTTTACCCCACACCTCATGCACCGCCGTAGCTGATCGCAATGAGTGCTGCTGGAGTTGAAGCTGGCGCTTCTGATGGCTTGAATGACGTATATGAGGCGCTTGAGAGATACAACTGGGATGACGATGTCGAGTTCCAAGCTGGTCTGAGTGCCATCCTCGGCAGCAACAGCTCGCCAGAGCAAGCCGCTGAGCTAGCCCTGCGAGCGCGTTGCTTCTACTATGCCAGGCATGTAGAACTCCGAATCGTATACGGACTGAACGCTGACTGTGCGAAGGAAGTTCAATACTACCGTTGACTTCGAAGCATACAAAGCGTACCGTGACGTCCGTGGTCGGCCTCCACCACAGACGACTGGCGTGCAACCGCTCGACTTCAGCGAAGCTACCTATGATACGCCGAGCGACGTGGTGCCAGCGCCTACGAACCCAAGTGAACCTCCAGCGCCGTACCCCACCTCGTTTGCGCATATTGTAGAGCTCATCACGAGTGGGCAGCCCATTCCTGGAATCAAGGAGATACCAAACACTGTCTTGGAGGGACAGGGCACACCGGCTGAGAAGCCAAAAAGGAGAAAGCCCTGGGAGAAGGACGAACCTGCAGTAGCGGCTGAGGGAGGAGCGTGAGTCATGAAGAGGATTGTAGACGAAGACGATAATGCATGTCACCACGATACCCGGTACGGGCATTAGTTGCTGTGAGCTTGTCCAGACAAGCCCATGTTCTGTATACAAACAACAAGAAGGCTGTACACGCTCTTCGCAGGAGCTACCAAGAACCACGTACCAAGGATGTCGAAATATTGGGGTATATAGCAAAACCAGTCAAGAAACAAGCACCAAATTCCAGCTTACAACACGGCCTCGAGGATCTTCTCTTTCAGATTTTTGACTTCTTCCTGACTCTCCCACAACTTCCTCTGCGCATCCTGGAACTTTTTCTTCCACGCTGCCGTCGCGTGTTCACCGGGTTCCACACGATCCGGCTCCTGCGCACCTGCCACCGTATCCTTGTGCTGAGTATCCTCGGCTGTAGCGTGCAGACCTTTAGCTGTCCACTCGCCGGACAGCCCACCGAACGACACGGCGAAAAAGACATCGAATGTCTCTTTGACCATTCCGGAGCCATTCATGCTCTCTGTGTCATCTTCGTTGTCTTCAATGGGACTCTCATACCCATCGCCTCCCACGCGGAAACGTGCGCACTCGACTCTCTTGACTCCGCCACTTGATCCTCCCAGATCGATGCCTGCTGCGTTCGATAGTCCGAGACAGCTGCTGATTGCTATGCCTAGTACCTGATCGCTCAGGACCTTTGCTGGTGGTGTGTGTCCACCTGAAGGCTTGGAGTAGAGTGGAAGCAGTATCGCCGAAGCCAGGTTCTTCGCTTCATTACCTCGCAGACGCTTACACCGACCAGTAAGTGGCGCACGAATAAGTTCGGCAGCTAAGGCACGATTGAGTGTGTCGAGCGGTATCGACGGGAGCGAAGGCGTTGATGTCGATATAGTTGCCTCGCTTTGTGATCGTGGCGGTGGCTGTGGTTGAGCTGGAGTCTCGATCGGAGTGAAGTGACCGTGGAATTTGTGATGAGTGTTGCCTCCAAAGGAATGCGCCGAAAAGCTCCGCTCAGACCCAAAGCTGATTGCAGAGGATGCAGCTGCGGTGCTTGGGGTAGGACCTTCCTCACCATTGACGAGTACAGTGGGGGTAATGAGGCGTACGGGGTTGCCGATATTCTGCGGTACTTGTAGGCTCAGACGTTGTCTTTGAGTTCCGCCAGCACTTATGACTGGCGATTCTCCTGTCGAGGGCGGGAGTGCTGATGCCGGTGTCGGTGGAAAACGAAAAACTGGCTCAGGTGGTGGTGATTTAGACTGTGCTCGCTCTACAGCTGGCGTCAGAGCGCCGGAGTGCCTTTGCACGTCAACAGGTGTGCCTTCCCTGCTTGGGTTAACGGGGAACGTCACGAAAGGTCCATCTCGAGTAGAGCGATTGCTGGGTGGTCGGCCTCGTGGCTTTCCGCCAGGCGTTGTGCTACTGGCCGACCAGGCTGACGAGACAGCTGGTCCATGACGACGTCGTGCGCGTGGTCTTGCACTGGACGGGGTCACTGCTGACTGAGGTTCGTCGAAGAAATGATGCGCGGACGATGGCGTTACAGCCGATAACGGATGGGGCGTCGCTGGCTCCTGTGAGTTGAGTCGCCAACGAATATGTTGTCCTCCAGACATAGGCGACGCGGAGTACGGAGTCAGGTTCTCATTCTGCTTCAAACGATGGGAAGCATTTAGAACAGAGGCAGGAGTGATCGCAGATGCTGCTGTCCAAGGGTCGTGTGGTGTTAAGAAACCGCCCATGTGATGATCAGGGTGAGCACTGGTAGGATACGCTGACTGCGGTTGTAGTGCATTGCCGAACGGTATCGAAGTATCAAGCTGAGGTCGCTTGCGCGCGGGAGTGTCGATTTCAGCTTCCAATTCCTCGTCCACATCATCAGCTTTGCGTCGCCCACGTTTCGGCTTGAACTTGGGGTCAAGTGCTCGGATGGCCAGATCCTCTTCCAGTGATACACCATCTCGGCCTTCTTCTGGGAAAGGATCGTGTGGTGGAGGTATTTGTAGGTAGTAAGGGTGTTGCTTGCCAAGCATGTACTCGAAGAAGGCATCAATGTGCATAGCGCGCATCCATCGCTGCCGAAAGTCAGCATCTTTTCAAGTTGCATTCGAGAGGCATCATGAGTAAATATGAGAGAAAAAGAAGCGTCTCCTAAACAACGGCTGATTACCAATAAGGCAGTGTGCGCGAGGTAACACGCATCACATTTGACCAGCTTGTTGAGAACAAGTAGCCCAACGATAGCCGCCTCGTTCGATAGATCCATGCATCTGTGCCGCGCTCCTTCCTGCGAAGTGGCTTGGTCCAGGCTGGATTTCGACAGTGCTCACCGCATCGACTGCGCCGCATCACAGAGATGCATAGCTCCACTCATTTACGGACTCGAAATCAAAGGGGCAAGCGAATAAGACATAGCACAGAGAAAAAGTCTGGCAAGTTTGCAATTGAGAAGACATGGAATGGCTTGAGATGGTGTGGAGTGGATGCAAGTAGATTTTCCTTACCTTCAATCTCACAGAGTATTGCTGGACTTTCTGTGTGCTCTGTCCCTTGACGGTGTCTGGCGGTGATACGCCAAGATCCAAAGCTAATTGTGTCCAGGTTTTGATCTCTCCGGTGCTGAACTTTCCTATCAACTCGAACAGTGCCCATGTGCTGAAGGCGTTTCCGTCACTCTTTGGCGGCATTCGAAAGAGCTTCACTAGTTCAGACGTGTCTGTGGATAGGGCGAAGCTAGGATTGCAGTACAAGATAAAGCTGGCGAAGGCATTGTCGATAGTGTCGTCGGACACGTCTTGCGAAGGAAGAGAGCGATCGTCTGGCGTGTAGCTGGGGGCTGCGTGCTTCGCCTGGCTGGTGGGCGTTACTGCGGCGGAGTAGCGCGGCGAGGCATTCGAGGGCGTGGAAGGAGGCTGTGAGTTGCGCGCCATGTCTCCATAGAAGCCGTTGGCAAGGTGTGCACTAATGAGCGAGGCATTGTCGGGCTGAAGCAGGTTGTTTGGCGCAGAGTGAGAGATCACAGACATAGGCGCATGTCCATTGCGGTTGGCACCTGTGCTCTGCTCAAGGCTCGGATCAATTGCTGGTACACCAGCGGAAGGGTGCCGAAATGGTGAAAACGCCGGGTTGCCGTTGTTCGCCGCGTGCTCGTAGTTGGCTGTAAGGTGGAGGCTATGATCCGAATCTGGCTCGTCGCCATAGTCGACTTGCATTGTTTGATTATTATGGAGGCTGCTTGGGCCTGTCAGCGCTCCATTCGCGCTCTGTGAGATCTGCGAATCGCAGTCGCGTTGAGAGCGCAGTGCGAAACAAGCAGTATGAAGATGAGCGCAGTATCAGGATTGCGAAGCCAGCGCGAGAACGCCAAACGATAGGATGCGATGCGCCCAGCGCTGTCGCCGAGTTGCGAGTGCCTCCAGAGGGGTTGCAATAGAGTCGCTGCGGCGGCGCGTTGGTATGGGGTCTGAGAGCGTGTGGATGAGAGGTAATTTGCGATGTTACGGCGGCTCGACGCTGTCTGGTTTACTCCTTCGGGCACATTTGGGGGCACTCCTGCAGCTGAATTGCGTGCTAATTATAACTCGGTCCTCTCGCTCGTTCTGGTCAACTGCACGAGGCATCACGGCTGCGACGTCTGTGAGTGGCTAGATAATCCGCCGAAGGAGATCCTGACCACACGACTGGATTGTGTTTCTTAAGCTTGGTTTCAGACTTGCTCACATGGACCGTTTCTTTACGAGCTAAGCTATAATATCAGAACTATGACAAGAGCTTTGGGCTTGTCAAAGTTATGTGATCTTGCTCGGCATGTCTGAGGTCACCTTGTGCAGAATGAATGCAGGCGAGAGTCTGTCGCAGGTCGACTATGAAAGCTGACATACGAGATGTGCTGTTAATATGTCTTCTTCAACCGAGGACTTCTTTTTTGTGGGCTCGTTCGTGTGCAGTAGTGAACTGAACGTCATCAGTGTTGTGCCTTGGCCTTTGTCAGGATGGGTATCGTCTTGAAGCATCACAACCAGTGACTGTGAGCCTTCGAATGACCACAGCACTGTTCCAAGATAGCAAGAGATAAAGTCTTGCCAAACAAAAAACAGAAAGCTTGTGGATCTGTAGTGGTGAAGTCGAGGCTGTAAGATGGTGTCTCTAGCGTGATCTGTCGGCCCCACTTTTAGCCATTTAACGCGGGTCGCGTCTCTCGAACGCGTCGTGCGATGTCTGGCGCAGCAATCACCAGTTTACAGTATCATGGCCTCAGAACAGCGATTGCGTAGCCGGCAGGCTCGTATGTCTACTATTGCACGTTCTACACAACAACACACATTAACACGCCCTAGATGCCCCCGGCGCAACTTACCTTGCCTACACACCGAACGGAAAGAAACTCATAACGGCCGGAGTCGACAACTACTGCCGTGTTTTCACGACTGGGTCTGATGATGAGCCTATCACTGTAGACGATTGCCAGGAGAACAATGCGGCGGTTGTGGCTGGCGTACGTATAATTGCACTCATGAACAACTGCAGTCACTGAACAGCAAGGTAGAATGGCTTCTTCATTACCGGTTCGGAAGACGGCACAGTGAGCAAGTACTCGCTGGAAGGCAACAAGTTCGAGGAGATTCTGGTCAGGACGACATTGCCCGTGCGAGATGTGGCCTTGAGCCCTGACGGAAACTGGATCGCTGTCGCGAGCGAGTATGTTGCGGTGTTCAAAGGGTTGTGTTCATGCTGACAACCTCAGTGAGCTCTCAGTAAACGTCGTGAGCACGAAAGACATGACAAAGGTCCGGACGCTACGCGATCAGCCACGTGCAGTCAAACACGTCTCGTTCGACAAGAAGGGCGAGCACCTGGCTGTCTCCTGTACCGACGGCAATATCTACATATACAGTCTCGACGAAGACGAACCCGAGATGGTCAAGAAGGTGGATGGCATGATCAAAAGCTTGGAGACAGAGTCTGAGTCGAGCTCAAAAGTGCTATGGCATCCCGATGGAAGGGCTTTTGCTACACCCACTGCGCTCCGCGATGTGCAGGTTATGTCTACAAATGATTGGGCACGGCAGCGAGTCTTCAAGACGGGTCACACAGCGGACATCACAGCAGCAGCCTGGTCACCCAATGGTGCTCTTTTGGCAACGACTTCGAATGATCTGAACCTCAAGCTGTGGGACACAAAGACACAAAAACTGCTGAAGACGTTCGACGATGTTAAGGCAACGATTCTTGCCATGGTCTGGCACCCCAGCGAGAACATCCTATCGTACACCAACAACGAGGGCGAACTGTTCATTCACACAGACTTCGTACCAGGAGAGCACCTTCCACTACTCAACAGATCGACCGTCTCTGCACCCTTCTTCCACGACCCGTCGGAGGGCCGAGCTGGGCTTGCATCTGCACCTCAGGCGAATGGCACAACACGAGAACTGCCTGGACGACCGCGGCAAAGAGACGGCACTCCTGACTCCTTGGATGACCTTCTTGGTCCTGACTTCAGGGACGACGAAGCGAGGGATGACGGCGATGAGGATATGGAAGACTTTGTCGTTGACGACGACGGTGCAGGATACGCACAAGCAGTCAACGGTCACGGAAAGCGTACAAATGGCCACCTCAACAGTGTTGAGCCTTCGGCCAAGAAGCGTGCTACCGCCAGTGCACTCTTCCGTCCGCAGATCCACGAGCCATTTCAGCCAGGTAGTACACCCTGGAGAGGCAACAGGCGACTGCTCTGCTGTTCTTTGACTGGAAATGTCGAGACTGTTTCTCAAGAAGGCCGGCATCACACCGTCACCGTCAACTTCTACGACCAGCACACCTTCCGCAACTTCCACTTCACAGATATCTTCCTCTACGATAAGGCATGCCTAAACGAGAATGGAACACTGTTCGCATGCCAATCCAACAGCGCCGGCGATGGAAACCCAGCAATGATCTACTACCGCCCACACGAGACATGGACAACACGAACAGACTGGCGCACCAACCTCCCAACCGGCGAGTCTGTGACCGCCATCGCCCTTTCCGACTCCTACATCTGCGTGACAACCAGTACAAACTACGTCCGCATCTACTCTCTCTTCGGCCTGCCCATCCGTGTCTACCGCCAAAAGTCCTCACCAGCCGTAACCTGTGCCGCCTGGCGCGACTACATCCTCACCATCGGCAACGGGCCCATCCAGTCCGACCTGTCCACACAACTGCTCTACACAATCGAGAACGTCAAGCACGACACCATATACCAAGACTCTGACATCCTCGCACTCCCACCAAACACCACACTGGACTCAGTATTTTTCTCTGCTTCAGGGGATCCGTACATCTACGATTCCTCAGGTGTGCTCCTCACACTGCTGAACTGGCGCACCAACGGGCAAGCGCGCTGGGTCCCCATGCTGGACACAAAATGCCTCTTGCGCCTGGCGACAGGCGGGAAAGAGGAATCTTACTGGCCCGTGGGCGTCGCTTTCGACAGCGCGGGGGTCTCGAAATTCCACTGCATGATCATCAAGGGCCGTGAAAAATACCCCAGCGCACCAGTTCCACACCTCAGCGAGTTCTCCTTCCAAATCCCGCTCTCAAGCGCCAGCGATCGCAAAAAGACCATCGCCTCGCTCGAGAACGAGGAACTGAGCGACGACGAAGAAAGCACCGGCAAGAAGGGTGAAAACAAACAGCAAGAACACGAACAATCCTTCATTCTCTCCTCAACGCTGCACGCCCAGCTCTCCTCAACACTAACCCACACGCGGCCCTCGCTGAGTCAAAAACAAGACCTCACAAACCTGGAAGTCGCAATCGACCGTGCGCTGCTGCAGCTTCTGGGGCTGGAATGTCTGGCGGGCGAGGATCACGGGATGAAGGCGCTAGAGATTGTGAGTTTGATGCGAGATGCGAATGGCAAGATGTTGGATCTTGCTGGGAAGGTTGCGAGTCGATATGGGAGAGATGTGTTGGGGGAGAAGATTAGGGAACTTGCGGAGAAGAGGGCTGCTGGGGGTGATGACGAGGATGAGGATGAGTACGCTTGAGGCGTTGTTCGAGGGAAGATTGCATAATTGATTTGTTTAGCGTGATATGAGCGAGTTCGCTGTTGAATCCACGTGATCTTACAATACACGTCCACCACATGGTATACTTGACGTTCCTCTTTTGAAAACTGCGTTGCATGTCCGTTTTGCTTATTAGCGCGACATGAGCAAGTTGGCCGTTGAAAGCGTACAGCATTCCCATGCAACTCACTTACATATTGAGGCTGCTGGGAGAGATGACGAGAAGGTTGACGATGAGTGTGGCTGGTCTTTAAGAAGGTCGTGGCGAACTTGCCTTACCGTTATGTCTAACTTGATAGGAATCGATTATGGAATGAATGCACATGTGTCGCGGTGCACCCTTCGCATACTGAATACAGATGAAGCAATTTATCGTGCATTAGTAAGAGAGTAGTAACAGAGAAAGAGGATAATCCATCCCAAAACGCTTTGATATGTAAGCTAGCAGTCCAACAAAACTCCTTTGCTCGCCATCGCCAAAATGCGGTGTTGCTTCAAAAGCGTAGCTCCGACAAGAACAACCAAAGGTAGTGATGCAGGACCGAACTGCGTTTCACAACACCGCTGCGCTCAGCGCAGAAACGCTTAGTACTCAGCCTCAACACCCTCCTCACCCTCGAGCGAGTCGGCGGCAACCTCCTCGTAATCGCGCTCAAGAGCGGCCAAGTCCTCACGAGCCTCAGAGAACTCGCCCTCCTCCATACCCTCACCAACGTACCAGTGGACGAAAGCGCGCTTGGAGTACATGAGATCGAACTTGTGCGACAGAGCGGACCAGGCCTCGCTGATAGCTGTGGTGTTGGATAACATGCAGACGGCGCGGTTGACGCCAGCAAGGTCGCCGTTAGGGACGTTCTGGGGAGGCTGGTAGCAGATACCAATCTTGAAACCAGTCGGGCACCAGTCGACGAACTGGATAGTGCGCTTGGTCTTGAGGTGGGCAATGGCGGCGTGGGTGTCCTTGGGGACGACGTCTCCGCGGTAGAGCAGGCAGGTGGCCATGTACTTGCCGTTGCGAGGATCGCACTTGACCATCTGGTTGTTGGGCTCGAAGCAGGCGTTGGTGATCTCCATGACCGAGTTGGCCTCGTGGGCGGCCTTGGCGGCGGAGACAACAGGAGCGTAGGCAACGAGAGGGAAGTGGATGCGGGGGTAGGGGACCAGGTTGGTCTGGAACTCGTTCAGGTCGACGTTCAGGGAACCGTCGAAGCGGAGCGAGGCAGTGATGGAGGAGACGACTGTTCAAAGCGTCAGCCACTGTGTTAGCGAATGTGGAGCATATACATACCCTGAGCGATGAGGCGGTTCAGGTTCTCGTAGTTGGGGCGCTCAATGCCAAGGTTCCTGCGGCAGATGTCGTAGATAGCCTCGTTGTCAACCATGAAGGAGCAGTCAGAGTGCTCCAGAGTGGTGTGGGTTGTGAGGATAGAGTTGTAAGGCTCGACAACGGAGGTGGCGACCTGCGGCGCAGGGTAGACACAGAACTCGAGCTTGCACTTCTTGCCGTAGTCGACAGACAGACGCTCCATCAGGAGGGCACCGAAACCGGAACCTGTTCCACCACCGAAGGAGTGGAAAACGAGGAAACCTTGCAGACCGGAGCAGTTATCGGCGACACGGCGGACCTTATCGAGGACCTGGTCAATGAGCTCCTTTCCGACTGTGTAGTGACCACGGGCGTAGTTGTTGGACGCATCCTCCTTGCCGGTGATCATGTGCTCGGGATGGAAGAGAGAACGGTAGGTGCCAGTGCGGACCTCGTCGACGACGTTGGGCTCCAAGTCGGCGTAGATGGTGCGAGGAACGTACTTGCCCTGGCCTGCATTGTGTGTCAGAGGGGTGCGCGATTTGCAGCATGCAGGCAGCCGTACCAGTCTCGGAGAAGAAAGTGCTGAAGCCATGATCGTCGTTCTTGGCCTTGCGCTCCTCAGTGAGGTAGCCGTCGGGCTGGATGCCGTGCTCGAGGCAGTAGAGCTGTGGTGGTGCGTTAGCATACTCCCTCAGAGGCGGTCAAGGCACCCGTTGTCGCCCCCTCCTTTTCGCATTGTGGGCGACAGAGAGGTGCAGACGGCGTGCCACAAGGCTCAAACGTACCTCCCAGCATGAGTTTGCAATCTGGCAACCGGCCTGGCCGACTAGATGCGTGCAGTGTCAGTATCAACAAATATCACCAGGATGTCCCGCCCAGGACAGGGCGGTCAGGGCGCGTGCACGTGTGGGGGTTTCATACCGTTGAGGGAGATGACTTCTCTCATGGTGGATAGATGGAGAGAGTATGAATTGGAAGTGCTAGATGCCTTCTGCGCAAGAGCTGAAGGTGCTTGACGGGAGACTGCGGGTGGGGAGCAGCGGAGACGGTGTGTCGAGTGTTGTTGGCACTGCCCGTAAAAGATTTAGTGTGTTTATCACGGAAGGAGCTAGCTGGTAGCGGAGACAGGCCCGTGCGGCTTCTTCGAGACTCGGGTTACAAACCACAACCCCATCATCACAGCGACACACGCGCAAGTGAAGCTTTGCGTAGCCCAATGAAGCTGCTCTGGCCTACGTGAGAGCATGCACTTGCTTTTGTCCAGCTTCATTCTCGAGTATTGTGCTGTCCACCAAACATGCGCGTCATAGCTGCACTGCTCTGCATTGTGTCACAGGCCTGGACAGTGAATGCCAACGTCGAGAAGACCATATTTCTCGGGCCCAGCGCTGTGCCTCTCCCTGATGTCCGCCCCAGCTTAGACGACCTACGCCTGCACTCGCTGTCAAGTCTTGAACCTATTCTGTCCACGCAACTCTCTGTGCAGTTCCCTTCGAGTACGGGACCCCACGGTCTTGAATCCTGGTACCTTCTGAGTGGCCTGGAGGAGGGCAGAAGGTACGAGGTCCGCATATGCTGGCCAGCGACCGTAAGTGCATTGCTTCATGAACTGCCGGCGAAGGCATGTGTTGACCTCAATTCAGTCGCCGACCGACTTCTGGCTCGATACCTACTCAATCACCGAAGTCTTCGACACTCCGCATCTGATATCCTCTCTCGCAGAATACAGTGAGCAATTGCCGGGATCGAACTCTAGGGACAGCTTGAACAAGCAGAAATTGACAGGAGACACGCAGTCGATACTGCTTCTGCGAGTCCAGGCAGCAGCGTCATACTATTCGACTAACCGCACGTTAATGGACTACCCGCCGCCGGTCGATGTCGATATCAGTAAGTCACGGACGCATTCTACGACTTCGGGTAATTAACATATGCAGTTCTTGATCCCTTCCTCCTAAACCTCCTGCCGTGCTCCCTAGCACCGGTCGCCATATACATCACAGCTGTTGCGGTTGCAGCGTGGTTTGTCTCAGGCTACACATATCGCTGGCTGCTCTCGGTCGTCGAAGAGTCTTCCGCAAAAGCGCATGCAGATTAAATCACGTCCAATCGCAGCGAACCCACACGCTTGACGATCATGGCATCTGCTGCTGGCGCACCACCACCTCCTCCACCTCCGCCTCCACCGAGAGGTGCATCGTCTTTCGACTACCTCCCCGCTGAGCTCTTGCTGGAGATATGGGAATATCTCAGCGTCAACTCGTCCATGCAATTCGCGCTTGCGTTGTTCCCAACACTGCGCCGTCATAGTCTCGTACCTCAGCTGACCCTACCGACTTACATGCGCATAACACGCGAGGACAATGAATGTCGCACTCTCAGTGGAGGCAGCACAACTATTTTAGCGAGGCTACCAATGGAACTGTGGCTGCAAATCGCTGAGCTAGGAAACTCAAGAGACAACATCAGCCTGATGTTTGCTCTTGCTGGTCAATTCGTCCAGTTTCAAGAACGGGCAAGTAAGGAGACAAAAACAAGGTTGCATGTTTGGGCCCGACGGAAGCAATAAGGAGTCCACGTTGCTCAAGTTCTTTACATGTCGGACAGAAGTCCATTGAAAGCTGACTGCTGTACCATGTGTATCGTGTGAACATAGAGGCGAGACGCTCACTCCAGGAGCCACGCGATTGAGAACAAGAACCAGTCAGCCTAATTGTAAGACTGGAATCGCCATTAAGAACGGTGCTTTGACTGGCCAAGTGTTGCTTGCTGACATGTTTTAAACTCATCCAGGCAAGCATGTAGATCCTGCGCCGCAATACCAATGAAGACATATCTACAAAACTTATTTTTGTCTTTGATCAACATACAACCCATCAACGCATTTGCTGTCTGTAGTAGTGTGAACAGCTGTAGGTAGCCGTGCTTGCCGTTTACGATGACGTAAAACATGCTACCCCACTTTCGGCGCTTCAAGATGTCGCTATGAGAACACTGGCATGACTCGTGCTGCTCATTGTGTGTACAGTAGCCATTCTCTCATCATTCAGTTGCTGTGGCATTCGCCGGTATCGGTATATAACCCTGCTGAATCAGATACTCATACTCAGCTTCTACCCCTCCACTTCTACCCCTCATCGTATACACACAGTCGAACACCATCAACAACTATGGCGAAGCTTAACCTAACCATTCCCAACCTCAAGCTCAATGATGGAGCCTCAGTTCCCATGCTGGGATATGGCACGGGCACAGCCTGGTACAAGACCGGCGAGGAGTCCAAGATCGACCAGAGCATCATTGATGCCGTGAAGATGGCTATCAAGCTAGGATACACACATCTCGATGGAGCAGAGAGTATGTCACGCTTCAAATTCCATGAACAACGCGGGTCCTGTGGCAACTCTGAGATCACTGACGGATGAACCCAGTGTACAAAACGGAACAAGAGCTTGGAACCGGTATCAAGGAGTCTGGTGTGGAGCGCGAGAAGCTCTTTGTGACCACCAAGGTTGATAATGATAACATCCACGACATCGAAGGTGCTCTGCAAACTAGTCTGAAGAAGCTGCAGCTAGACCATGTTGATCTGTAAGAATGCTCTGACGACCTCCACGAACTCTACTGACAAAACACAGGTACCTCATTCATCAGCCATGGTTCGCGAAGACAGACGAAGACATCCAGAAAGCCTGGGCGCAGATGGAAGCCATCCAAGCCAAGGGCCTGGCAAAGTCAATCGGTGTCTCTAATTACACACCTGCCTACCTGAACGCTCTCCTGAAAACCGCCAAAGTGGTTCCCGCATGCAACCAGATCGAGTTCCACCCTTACCTCCAGCACACTGAGCTTCTTGCTCTGCACAAGCAGCATGGCATCGCCACCACAGCTTACGGCCCACTCACTGCAGCCACCAAGGCTGCACCAGGACCCCTGGACGACTACTTCGCGGCTCTGTCGAAGAAGTACGCTGTCAGCGCCGGCGAGATCTCTCTGCGATGGTGTATCGATCAGGATGTTGTACCTATTACGACATCGTCGAAGGAGCAGAGATTGAGCGATTACCTGAGGGTTGCGACGTTCAAGTTGACACCCAAGGAAATCCAGGAGATCAACCAGATCGGTCAGAAGAAGCACTTCCGTGGTTTCTGGCAGAAGAAGTTCGAGGACAGTGACAGGACTTAGACGCAGCCTTGCTGGACTGTGACCGATGAACAGACACAATTTAGTTCATGATGCATGAATAGACACGATCAACGTAGCTTGTATCTCGCGTTGCAGAAAATGCACGGCTACAAGATCTTACCCAACAACCTTGACAAATGATTTCTAGAGTCGAGATAAATAAACACGTTCTATACTATCTCTAGAGAGCACTGTAGTCTTATAGAGATTTGTGGAATTACTAGACAGCTTACATAACTAACAGAGAGTTTGTCTCTTCGCTCTGTGACCGTGCTTCTACTTACGCAGGCAATAAAATCACGTGCTCCTCCTTCGACTGGGTGGGGAGGGGAGCCAAAATATGATGCAAGGCTACATATGTGATTAAAACCTATCGTTCAAATGCTTGGAGTGCTACGCCTGAAGTATGCTGTGGTGAAGGTCTGCATCACGTAAGCTTCGATTGCGAACGTCGAGAGCTTGGCCAAAACTTTCCCGCGGTCACCTCCACCATCTTCATATCCCAACCTCATCGCGCGCAACCCTTCCATTCCACTTATTGCAGCGCACAAACACCGTGCCTAGCGCTGCTTCAACGATTCTTAAGTGCCGACCTATACGCTTTCCAGCGTTACGCGCTCGCGCGACACTCGTCTCGAGGCTCACGTTCTCTACCGCACGCATACGCCGCAACCATCACAATGTCAGGCGCAACCGCTGCAAAGGGGAAGAAGCAGGCAAACAAGAACGCCTATAGGCGCGCGAAGAAGAAGGCGCAGCGCTCTGTGAGTCTCAGATGCACAAAATGCCCTTGCATAACAGTACTAATACGTCGGCAGGAGACACCATCCGAAGCCACCGACTCTGCGCGTGAGAGCGAATCTGCTGAACCAGAAAGCGACACGAATAACGATGTACAGGCGGTGAAGTCCGCGGACTTGGTTAACATCAACGACATCTCGAACCAGTACGACCTAGACAACCCACTCTTTGAGCAGTACAAGGACATCTTCGAGAAGTTCAGGGAACGAACAGAGGAGGAGGTAGCTACTAGGGACGACGAGAAGCCTGAGATCTACTACAGCGACAATGACGATGTCAGTGAGGAAGAGGACGGCACACCGAAGATCTCGAAGAAGCAGCGCAAGGCCATGAACAAGCTTTCGGTCGCTCAACTGAAGTCTTTGGTCAGCAAGCCTGAGCTGGTGGAATGGACAGATGTCTCCTCCTCAGATCCGCAGCTACTGGTCGCCATCAAGGGTGCGAAGAACGTCATTCCAGTACCGACACACTGGTCTCTCAAGCGGGAGTACCTCTCCTCAAAGCGTGGTATCGAAAAGCCGCCTTTCGCGCTGCCGAAGTTCATTCAAGAGACCGGTATCGCTGAAATGCGAGATGCTGTCCTCGAGAAGCAGGCAGAGATGACGATGCGACAAAAGCAGCGGGAGCGCGTTCAGGGAAAGCTTGGCAAACTCGACATCGATTACTCGAAACTCTACGACGCATTTTTCCGACGCCAAACAAAGCCCGAATTGACACGGTACGGCGAGGTGTACTACGAAGGCAAGGAGTTCGAGACAAACCTTGTCAACCTGAAGCCTGGTGAGTTGAGTGAAGAGCTGAGAGAAGCCCTTGGTATGGTACCCGGTCATCCACCACCATGGCTCATCAACATGCAACGTTTCGGTCCTTCGCCCTCTTACCCTAACATGCGTATCCCTGGTGTGAACGCACCTATTCCTCCGGGCGCTTCTTGGGGATTCCAACCTGGACAGTGGGGTAAGCCACCAACAGATGATGCCGGACGGCCGCTATTCGGTGGCGACCTTTATGGCACCAGCATTCTCGAGGAGCAGCAGCAGCCTACACACGAGGGCGAGCCCGTGGAACGCACGACATGGGGTGTACTGCGTGCTGAAGGCGAGAGTGAGGACGAAGAGAGCGACGAAGAGGAGGAAGATGATGAAGAAGAAGAGGACGAGGAAGAGGATGCAAGTGGCATTCAGACATCGATGACCGGCGCTGCATCTGCCATGCCGTCTGAGATTGGCGGGACAGAGAGCATCGGTGGCGAGTTCACGCTTCGCAAGCAGCGCAAGGGAATCGAAACCGAAGAACCAGGGGCACCGCGAAGCGCATACCAGGTTCTGCCCGAAAAGAATATCTCAGCGACCGGCTTCTTCGGCGGCGAGCACGCTTACGATCTCGATGCAGCGAGGAGGGACCAGCTCGGAGCAGCTCAGAGAAAGCGAAAGGCCGGCGATGTCGATATTTCTGTGGACGTTGATCAGCTAGCGGACAGCGACAAGCTGGACAAGGACGCTTTGAAGAAGGAGTATGAGTCGAGGCAACGAGCCGAGGCCGCAGGACAGTGGCAGAGTATCGATCAAGACGATCTGGCGGACATGATAGCTTCAGAGAGCAGGAAGAGAGTCAAGAGAGAATCTGAGCGTGGCAACAAGCGGTAAACGGAAGAGGTGGATTCTTGTACAAAAGATGGGTGGCTTGACGATTGGACAGCTCGAATCGAGCCGGCGTTATGGATATCCAAGGGTTCTAAAGAATCGTAGCCAGCATTGGGATATGGCGTTACATGCGGCGACCGTCATGATCGCGCAAAATGAACAAAATCGAGCTCAAGAGCCTCCGGTCTTTCGCACCGGACAGAACAAGACGAAGCTTACAGTGATGAAAGATGTTTCAAGTGGAAGGATACAGTCAAGAGGATTCGCATGGTAACAAGAACGGTGTTGCCTTTGAGATTGCAGACGTTGCACAGCATCATCAAGAACAGTCGAAGGCTCTTCTGAAAAGGTCAAGACTCAGGTATATGATGGGGGGGGGGGGACACGTGAAGAACACTAGCCCTGGAGGAAGACGATACACCGCCATGCACCGCCTGCCACTAAATCGAACCTCAACACCGCAGCTACTGATCACCAACACGGCCAAACAGCAAGACAGCGATTCAACTTCTTGAGACGGCGCTCAGCAATTACACCCGCCGTCCATCGGCGATGCTCGACGCCCGTGTTTGGCGTGCATACACGTGACGCAAGTTATTCGCGTGTCAGAGGCTTGGCCCGGGAACTCTCAACTTTCATTGCACACCTCGACCACCAACAACCAGCCACCACCACCACCACCACCCTTACTCTACGAAGCCATACATAGCAGCAACATCACACTCGCTATCTATTGCAGCCTGAAGAATCAACAGACTTTTGACTTACGTAACAATGATGGATCGAGACCGCGAGAGAGACCGGGATCGAAGGTTTGTCAAGCCGACACCATTGTATGCGCGCCAACACAGCAGTTCAGCTATACGGTGCACGCACCATGCACACGTGAGACAGCAGCTGACATGCGAGTAGGGACGACCGATACTCGAACACGTATAGACCACGTTCACCGCGACCCCGAACCCGTTCACCTGCACCTCGCGCGGATAGCTACCGCGCAGGTCGATCACCGCCTCGTCGCAGCTCTCCTCCGCCACGACGAGGATCACCACCTCGCCGTGGTTTAGCATCTGCCGACACATACACTCCCGGAGGCAACAGTCGCCCGCCCCGGCCTAGGAGCCGCTCGCCAGCGTTTCGGAGACGATCACGCAGTCCGCGCCGCGATGACAATTGGAGGGCAAGGCCACGTTCGCCGCCCCGCCGCAACTTCTCGCCACGACGAGAGGACTATAGGAATGACCGCGCTCGATCGCCCAGGAGAGATGGGTACGATTCATACACGCGCTCGCCGCGACCGCGCGACAGGTCACCACCGCCCAGGACACGCGAAGCTTCGCCAGCTAGGAGCCGGGGGATGCGTTCGCCTGTGCGAGCAAGCCGATACGACGAGCCGCGCTCGCGCATCAACAGGTATGTTTCTGAGTGTCTGGAAAAGTACATGGGTTTCGCTGACTTGACCAGCCCGCGACGGAACTCACCTCCTCCGCGAGACAACCGCGACTTTCGACGCCGCTCGCCCTCGCCCAGACGCGAGCGCACCGATCCATACACCGCAGATACATGGCGAAGCCGTAGGTCGCCTTCCGCCAGGCCTGCATACACCTCAAACGAGGCCTCGGGCATCCAGTCTGCAGCGACTTCCCGAAGATCCTCTCCCCGTCCCAGCGTACACCCCAGCAGAGCTGCTCTTGTAGAGGACAGACCGGCCAGAGAGCCTGTTTCCGCGCCTAGATCGCCATTTCGCGAGCGCGAGAGCAGCAGAGCTCCCCGCGACAACTTCCGCGAGCGCGAAAGGGAGCGGTCGCCTCCTCGACGCAGGGATGCCAGCCCTGTTCGAGACAGGAGTCCCCCACGGAGAAGGGATGCCAGCCCTCCCAGAGGACCACGGGGCGACAGAGACAGGGAATTCGCACCACCTACTGGCCCTTCGTCTGCCCGCCGCAACGGCGATGGGGAGTTCTCAAGGGCACCGCCAACAGGGCCGTCGAGCCGTAGCTACCCTTCGCCGGCCATCTCGCCGCCTGCCGGACCTGCAGGCTTAGCATCGACGGCACCACCAGCAGGACCGCGAGGCGGTAATCCCGCGCTCAGTGCGCCTACTAGGCCACGCGGTGGGGGGCGAGGCGGCTACCCGTACGACTCACCGCGCGACTTCTCCGGCCCAGCTCGCCGTGGGTCCTGGGGCGCTGGCTCTCGCGGCGGCGGCGGTGGGTTCCGCGGTGGGTTCCACGACGGCCCTCCTTCTGGTCCTCGCGGCTCTGTCAGCGGCCCAACCAGCTTCTCGGCTACCTTCCGCGGCTCCAGCAACTCGACCGCCACGACATACCCACGCACTATGCGCTTCCGTGACCATCTCGCAGACCTACCAAAGGAGATTCCCGGCGGCCAAAAAGCACCCGAGGTGTATGACAAGAGCAAGATCCTGAGACTTGAAGAGGAAGCAAGAAAACTACGTGAGATGATCGAGAAGAAGGAAGACGCGAAGAGGGCAAAGCTGAGGGAGTGGGACGCACTGGAGAGGGATGCGGAGACGGCTCAGCTTCGCGTCGACCTGGCAGAGCAGTCGTTGCGGAACCTGAATGGCGAGACGGAGGTTAGCGGCGCTGCTTTCTAGTGTTGAGCACACGTCGCACTCTCGGTTTGAGCACACGGAGCACACGGAGCACACGGAGCACTCTGACGATGCGAAGAGCCAGACCGATTGTACTTGGCGTGTTTTGTGTACGATGGGCTGGAAAAGGCTTCTTGCATATGTCGTTCGGTTGGTAGCATTGCGCCGGCGCTGGGACTTGGCAGCATTGGCTGCATATTCGGAATCACACCCACGTGTTTCAATCATCTCCATTACCAGATCCTTCGAAAGTCGTGTGAAGCCAACGCGGGATGGTCACTCACCTTCACATCGCTCACGTGGGACGTTGAGCCAATCAAATCAACCTCCACATCGCGATGGGGCTGCTGGCGGATTTCCTCCAATGGCGATTGGCCCACGCATCCCCACCTCGATCCCTGCTCTGACTCGCAGCTGCCGCCACGCTAACTTTTTTACCTTTGACGCCTCAACTTGCTCGACCGAGGTCTTCTCGTGAGCGGTCGCAGACATGGTGGGCAAGCAGGTAGGCGCAGGACTGCAGCGGGAAGAGGAATCACAGGCCTAACACGCGCACAGGAAGCGCCAAAAGTCAAACCCAAGGCTCCCCCGCGCGGGGCAGCACGGGCGAAAGCCCCAGCAGCCGACGGCAGCGTGCAAGAGGTGGACGCAAGCAATGGAGGTCCTGTAGGCGGCGATGGCGCGGCGAGAGAAGGACAGCCGCCCGCAGACCTCAACCCGAACGCGTCCATGTCCGCAGAAGCAACGCGCAAACGCAAAGCGCCACTCAACACGCAAGCCAAAGACGAGTTTGCCGCCCTCCTCGAGCCCTTCTACTACGGCAAGCGCCTCGACGAGCCCATCAACACCGCCCGCGACAAGTGGAACCTGCTGCCCGCCTTCCTCAAGGTCAAGGGCCTGGTCAAGCAGCACGTCGACTCGTACAACCACTTCGTCGATGTCGAGCTCAAGAAGATCATCAAGGCCAACCGCTTCGTGCGCAGCGACTTCGACCCCAAGTTCCTGCTCGAGTACACCGACATCCGTGTGCTCTCGCCGAACAGGCAGGAGGAAGATGACCTCGACCACCACCGCAGTACGATTACGCCCAACGAGTGCCGGCTGAGGGATATGACATATGCTGCGCCTATCGTGGTGGATATCGTGTACACAAGAGGCAACGCCAAGGTCAAGCGGACGGGCATCAAGATTGGGAGAATGCCTATCATGTTGAAGAGCAACAAGTGCGTGTTGGCTGCGAAGAACGACCGTGAAATGGCAGTCATGGAGGAGTGTCCGCTGGATCCCGGAGGCTACTTCATTACGCGTGGACAAGAGAAGGTCATCCTGGTGCAGGAGCAGCTGAACAAGAACCGTGTGATTGTTGAGAGCGCAAAGGGCATCATGCAGGCCAGCGTGACGAGTTCGACGCACGAAAGACGCACGAAGACATATGTCATCCAGAAGAAAGGGCTCATGTTTTTGAGGCACAACACGCTTTCCGAGGAAGTCCCTATCGTCTTTGCACTCAAGGCTTTGGGAGTACACTCGGACAAGGAAATCCTGCTTATGGTTGCTGGAGACGACAGCGCGTACCAGGATAGTTTTGCGATCAACTTCGAGGCCTGTGCAAGAGAGGGAATCCATACCCAGGAGAAAGCTCTGGAGTACATCGGGCACCGCGTGCGACTGACGAAGAAACCGCTCGGAGCGTCACGCATGCGAAACTACCATCTCGAAGCCATCGAATGCTTGTCCAACGTCATTCTCCCGCACGTTCCCGTCGTTGGCACGAACTACCGACCGAAAGCCCTCTACGTTGCTTTGATGGCGCGAAGAGTGCTCATGGCTATGCAAGACCCGAAGTTGGTCGATGACCGCGACTACGTCGGGAACAAGCGCCTCGAGTTATCCGGGCAGATGTTGTCCCTCCTCTTCGAAGACCACTTCAAGCGCTTCAACCACGACTTCAAGCTCAGCATCGACAAAGTCCTCAAGAAGCAGAACCGCGCCCAAGAATTCGACGCTTTCTCGCACTTCAGCGTGCACAAGAACCACATCACCATGGGTATCGAGCGCGCCATCGCCACCGGAAACTGGAGCTTGAAGCGTTTCAAGATGGAACGGGCGGGTGTTACGCACGTTCTCAGCCGACTGAGTTACATTGCTGCGCTGGGTATGATGACGAGAATCAGCTCGCAGTTCGAGAAGACGAGGAAGGTGTCTGGTCCCCGTGCGCTGCAGCCGAGTCAATTTGGTATGCTGTGCACTTCTGATACGCCGGAAGGAGAGGCTTGTGGTCTTGTCAAGAATTTGGCGCTGATGACGCATATCACCACCGAAGACGATGAAGGACCGGTGCGCAAGATCGTGTTCTTGTTGGGTGCCGAGGACATCTGCTCGCAGACTGGAGAGGAGATCCACGCGGAAGGTGTTTACTCAGTGTGTCTGAACGGTACTCCCATCGCGGTCACAGATACGCCGAAGCGATTCCTGAATAGCTTCAGAAAGCTTAGGCGGATGGGCCGCATTTCGGAGTTCACCAGCATTCACATTGATCACGACCACTGCGAAGTCCACATCGCTACGGATGAAGGCCGTATCTGTCGGCCAATGATCATCGTAGAGAACGAGCGCTCCAAAGTCACATCACGATACCTCAAGGCTTTGCGCAAGGGTACCATGGAGTTTGAGGACTTCCTGACAAGAGGTCTTGTGGAATACCTGGATACCAACGAAGAGAACGATACGAATATCGCCCTGTCTGAGAAAGACATCAACCAGCACACCACACATCTCGAGATCGAACCCTTCACCATCCTTGGTGCCGTTGCTGGTCTCATCCCCTACCCGCACCACAACCAATCGCCACGTAACACCTACCAATGCGCCATGGGTAAACAAGCCATCGGCGCCATCGCCTACAACCAGTTCAACAGGATAGACACCCTGCTCTACCTGATGGTCTACCCTCAACAACCCATGGTCAAGACTCGAACTATCGAACTCACCAAATACGACAAGCTCCCCGCCGGTCAGAACGCCACAGTCGCCGTCATGTCTTACTCCGGCTACGATATCGAAGATGCCCTTATCCTCAACAAAGCTTCCTGCGACCGCGGCTTCGGCCGCTGCCAAGTCATGAAGAAGCACGTCACGGCCCTCAAAACCTACGCCAACGGCACATCCGACCGCATCAACGCTGGCGCCCTCGACCAAAACAAGCAAGAACATCAAGCCATCGGCGCCGACGGCATTGCCCAGGTCGGCGCCCGCCTCGAAGCCGGCGACGCATACCTGCTCAAGAGCCTGCCGGCCGACACCGCAGGCCCGGCTTCAAACCAGTACAAAGACAAGCCCGAGCGCTACAAGCTGCCTGACTGCTCGTACATTGATAAGGCGTGCATCACTGAGAATGAGGCTGGAACGACGCTGATTAAGTTGCTGATGCGGCAGACCCGCCGCCCGGAGCTGGGCGACAAATTCTCCTCTCGTCACGGCCAAAAGGGTACGACGGGGTTGATTGTCCAACAAGAAGACATGCCCTTTAACGACTACGGCATCTGCCCAGACATCATCATGAACCCGCACGGATTCCCGTCTCGCATGACAGTCGGCAAGATGATGGAACTTCTCTCCGGCAAAGCGGGCGTGCTCAACGGTACGCTCGAATACGGTACTGCCTTTGGCGGGAGCAAGGTTGAAGATATGTCTGAAATCCTCGTAAGGAACGGGTTCTCGTACACGGGCAAGGACTATCTCACATCTGGCATTACGGGCGAGGCGCATCAGTTCTACACGTTCTTTGGGCCGATTTATTATCAGAAACTCAAGCATATGGTGCAGGATAAGATGCACAGTCGTGCTCGCGGGCCGCGTGCTATCCTTACGCGTCAGCCTACCGAGGGTCGAGCGAGGAGTGGTGGTTTGCGTTTGGGTGAGATGGAGCGCGATTGTCTTATCGCGTATGGCGCGTCCCAACTCTTACTCGAACGTCTGATGATCAGTTCGGATGCGCATGATGTCGATGTGTGCGAGAAGTGTAAGTTTGGCGAGCCCCAAAGCCCTATCAACTTTCAGTCTTGAGCCAAATGCTAATGTTTGACAGGCGGCCAGATGGGCTACTCGGGCTACTGCAAGCTCTGTGAAAGCGAGAAGGCGGTTCGACGTATTACGATGCCGTATGCGGCTAAGCTGCTTATTCAGGAGCTGGGAAGTATGAATGTTAAGGTTACGATTGGGTTGGAGGATGAGTTTCCTAGGCATATGGACTGAGTGAGAGGGAGGGTATGCAGACGGTACGGATGACGATGAATGATGTTTGGAGGGGTGCATAGCGTTGGCGCATGTTTTGTCTGGTTCGTAACATTCACTCTCAATATCTTGAACAAGGTCGAGCGCGACTACCCTGTCTTTTCCGTCCCTTCCTCGACGTTGTGTAGCGTCGCTCAACCCGACTCAGCCACCGCTACGTCAACTTGCTTTCAGCTTCTCGATTACCCCAGCCTTCTTGACATCCCACGAAGGTCTCCACGACCTTCGCAATCGTCACTCATGATTACCTTAGAACGATTGTCCCTCAGCTCTCGACATCGATCGTGTTCCTATACACGCCACAATCCCACAGCCTGACTGACGTACACCGCACGGCGGCCGATACGGTGTTTGTTTGCATCCATGGCAACGCAAGAGTCAATAGCTACTACGGATACCGAAGACTTCGAGACGTACTCAGACACCCCAGCTCGGGCAACTCTTTTTGAACATGAGCCACTCGACACATCGAAGCCGTACATTGGGGAATTATGTGCCCCAACACGCCAGATTGGGACAAGGTAGCTCAACTTCGACCAGACACACCCTTGCTGCAGTACATACTCGAGAACTGCTCAGGACTCCCACGTGTCGTACATTATAACCTTCTCAAACGCCGAGGGCACGGGTGAGGGTGTCCTTCGAAACGCCGAGAGATGGTATCAGGTCACCGAGGGCTCGTCCACCGCCACCAAAAGTGAACGTCAAGGAAGAGCGATTGCAACACCTGTCTAAACGCCAGCATGCGTGCAGACGGCTTGATGAGTCTTTTCGAAGTGGAACATCGGGTGACTGTCGACTACCAGAAGTGGATCTACGATGTCTACCTCGCTGTCGTCATGGCGTTGCACAGCATCATCAAGTCCGAGCTCGATACAGCATACCCGCAATGGCTCAAGGCTACACGGCAATTGGGTGCCAATATGGGAACCGACAGCCGCGAGGTAGCTGCTTTATTTGCGTTTCTGGAGGTAGTCTTGCCGCCAGAGACCTACATGACCGAGAATATCGCCGCCTATGGTCCTCGCTGGTATCTGCAGTGGGCGTGGAAGTCAGAATGAAGGATCCAGAAAAACAAGCTCCTTCGAGTGATGACAAGTCGAGGAAAAGATTTACGCCATGACTGAACGAGCGACGAGTGCGCTCGAAAAACGGTCACAGCGACGAAGTGATTTAAGCAAGCAAAGTACTAGCCGAGCAGAGGATCAACTGACGTGGGTTACAAGTATAACCAGAGAAAATGTTTGGATCGGGTGGGAGGCAATACCAGAAGCTTTCGAGCGCAGTGAACTGATGCAAAACGCTTACGCGACGGTGAATCTACTATTGAAGGAGACATGGACCATGGTGGACGCTCTTGGAAACAGCACAAAAGATCGGAACAAGTTTTTGTGGTTACTAGCGAGTGGGATCGATGGGCTCCAATCATGGACTGGGCTTTTGGAACTTGAGCTGGCGCATGGAGAAGTTCGGCAGCATGAAATGTATGGACGCTCGAGACAGAATCTACGGTCTGCTTGGTCTGGTTCATGAAAACCTGCGCTCGTTGCTAAATCCCGACTACGAAAACTCCGCGCGTGACGTCTGGTTGGATGCTGTCTGGGCCCATAGGCGACACTGAATTGATTATCAACATGGTGGAGAGAAATTCTACTATAATCCCGGCAAAACGATGGCTATCCGCAGGGCTCATATGATGAGCCCATTGATCCCACCATTCGGGCCTTGATACTGAGCTACTGATCAAGTATACACATCCACACCCACACTCTCCAAAAATTTACATTTGAATTTCCCCTCATCCACCCCCTGACGACCTCTACCCTCCACTCTGGACAACACATCTACAAGCACTGACTGTACCAGTCATTCTGCTTCTTGCAGGTTAATCCACTTGCACAAGTCGTAGATCCGGTGTACCCCGAACCACCGCACTGACCCCACGCCGCAACCGCCGCACCACCCGAAGTAGCCTCCTGGGTAGCAGCAGGCTTCTTGACAGTCGCAAGGGTTGTCTTGACAGCAACAGCAGTGGTAGCTACCGCCTTGGTGGTAGTAACAGCCTTAGTGGTCGTAGGAGTGGAGACCTCCTTCTCGGTCGCATCGGACGAGGCAGAGCCAAGGTTCGCGGGGCCGGCGTTGGCCTTGACGTGTGCGGCGACCTTGTTGACGGCGAGGGGAGTGACGTCGTTGCCCTTGAGCGTAGAAATGAAGGATGAAGTGGAACCACCAGACAGCTTGCCGGAGGCAGAGTCGACGCTGTTCTCGAGACAGGTACGGCCGAGTGCGGAAGAGCAGGCGGAACCGCCGTTGACAACGAAGGTGCTGACCTTAGCGCCCTTGTCGGTAACGGGCTGCGAGACGCCGGAGAAAACGTTTCCTTCAATGAGAGCCTGGGCGCCGGTGTACGCGTCGAAGGCGTGGCCCTTCATGTTCTCGAAGTAATTGTTGACGGCGTGGAAGGTGCCGGTCGTGCCGTCCTGGCCGAGTTTGGGGGCGCGGCCGGAGACGTTGTGGAGGTAGTTGCGGTCGAGGGTGACCTTGTCGCCTGTGATATGTTAGAGACTTTGCTACCTGCAAGGCAAAAGAAGAGCAGAATTTACCATCGCCGTAGAACATCATTGTCCAGTAGTGGTTGTCATTGCAGCTAGCAGAGGTGGTGGTGGTACCATCGAACTCGTTGTTGGAGACAGTTAGGCGCGAGGCGGAGTAGTGGGAGACGATGAACATGCGGCCGACAAGGGTAAACTTGTTGTGATCGACCCAGACACCGTCGTTACCGCCCTGGAAGTCGAGAGCGTCACCACCCCATACGACACCAGGGTTGATGTTGGTGAACTCGATACCCTGGATGATAACGTTCTTTGCGTTCTTAGCCAGCGACAGACCCTTGCCCTTGAGCACACCCTTGCCACCAACACCGAGAATCGACTTGTTGCTGCCGACCTTCAGAGGATCAGGTCCAGCAGTGTCGTACTTGATGGAGCTGACGGGCACATTATCGTCAGAAGTGGCGCAAGAGAGCTCGCCGAGGTAAAACTGGCCACCGTTGGAAGCACTGCAGGACTTCCTGTCACAGCCAGATCCTGTTGCCGTCTTTCCTGTGAAGTCGAACTCCTTGGTGATCAAGATAACGCGAGCGGTGTCGTCAGAGAGGTACTCGGCGAGCTCGTTCGCGGTAGTAGGAGTGACAGCCGCAGCACTGCCTCCACCAGTTACTCCAGAAGCGAAACCGTAGGCCTTGCCAACGACAGCCTGAGCTGAGGCGCTGGCGGCAGCAGCAAGGAGAGCAGTGACTTCGAAACGCATATTGTTGACTTTTGAAATGTGATGAAGATGAAGAGTTGCTGAAGAAAGGTAAAGAACGTTCACTCAGACCAGCCGAAGATTCCGCTCAAGGTAAGAAACGATAGAAAATGAGAGAATTCGGAAGGAACCTAGAATGAGTGTGGTTGTGGAAAGAGAGTGGTATGAAGATTCGAAGGCATCGCAAAGTGGTTGTGTTATACATCTACTCCAGGTCAGGACCACAACAGCAAATTGCAGGTCTGTGAGCATCTTCCTGGGCGCGGCTGTGTACCCAAAAAGGCATTGACAGTTGGAACAAGCCTGACTGTTCGATGTTAGTGTGCTGTCCTGGGTCTTGGCGATGTATTTCCAGCAGCCGTCCTTTCCGCTTCAGGGATGACAGCAGGACTGTTGGCGCTCACGTTTGTGGCGCATCATGTTGTCGTGAAGAGAGCACTGGAGGCCTTCAGCGTATCAGAACGGTCTATCCTACATCGCACGGAATCATACGACGTGACATGTGTAGGACTATGTCTATCGCGCAAGCGTTGTCGAAACGGCACGTTGTGAGGAAGAATAGGAAACGCATGAAAGATCGAAGAGCGGAACACTCATGATCGCGCGTCTTGGCGGCGCCACTCTCGCCTCAGCCACATGAGCAATTCGGTCGATATGAAACAAACGCAGGACCCACGCATGAATTGAAACACGGAGCTTGAGCCGCAAAGGGCATGCACAATGGGCGCTCTGTAAGCAGATCCCTGGGTTGGGAACGAGATGGCGGGTACGAGCATCCGAACGTGACATGGTGAATTGGCGTTTGTACACAAGTGTACGAATATGCTGGTCGATATGATCTGCTCAATATTGACGGCGGGGTGCACCACATTGTAGTTAAGATATTCTAGAATTTCGATGACTCTTGTTCGGAGACGTGTATGAACATGCGTCCTTTGTTCGTTCGTAAGGGGTGTCGTGCTGGCAGAAAGGTGGCAAACACGTTTTTGGTCGTCGCAAGCCATTCACTACTCACTTAGCAAAGCTCACACGTCACAGTGTGCTCGTCAATGCCTTTCACTATTCCTCCAACTTAATTTTGTGGTCATACTGAGCGCTTCGACATACAAAGTCTCCGCTATCGCTTCGGAAATTCTCACCAAACTTAACCATGCCACACAACCTACGCAAGAAGCGCGTTTCGAACGGGCGCAAGTCGCAGCGTCCATCTACACCAGAGCAGCAGTCACCACTCCCTGAGCCTGACGTGGGACATACTGCACGTGACGAGCAGTACAATGGCATTCGTATCCCGTTCTACGATGATCCCAATCACGTCGCCTACGGCTGGCAGCAGATGGCGACACTTCCAGATTTTCCAGGTCTTCACACGCTCGTGCGTGGTGCACAGGATGATCCACCACTGAGTCCTGGGAGTCGGTCACGGACTTGGCCAGTTGAGCCACAGCGAGTCCTTGAGCAAAGTGGATTCAATCCGCATCCGAGGCGCGGGCAAGGGCCGCGTCGTCCACCACCTTTGGCCGAGTCTGAAGTTAGAAGTGAGTATATGCGTGGAAGCAGACAAACGTTGAAGCCATTCGTCGACTCTTCTTCCACGAAACCAGAGGTTGAAGGTGCCGGAGGTGGTGATAGCGATCGTCCGGGACTTGCCTCGAAGGATGTGAACCAGAAGCTGCGTACTGGTCAAAGCCAGGCAAGTGTATCGCCTCTTCTGAAGCTGACTGAGGACTTCCGTAAGGTGGCACAGCAGCCGCGGTCGAAGGGATTGACTGTGGACGAGCTGGAGAGCTCTCATCATCCAGACAAGGAGGCCGAGCGCATGCTGCCGCTTCCTGAAGAGCCTTCACCTCTTAGGGTCCAGAAGAAACGTTTCGGTATGAACAGCACCGAGCCCCGTCCGCGATCTACTACGCTTGAGCGGGCGCGCATGTTGCGTTATCCGGACTCGAAGCATGGGCATGAAGGTGTGAAGGTAACCGTGCATGAAGTGGATGAGGCCGAGGACAAGAATGTGGAAAATCTTCTCACGACTGCGATCGCAGCGTGGCAACTGTCTGGATCCGCTGAGGATCCGCTTCATGAATTCGAACACCGCAGTGCAGTACCTAAGCCATTGGATCTGGCTGCGATTAGGGCTGCAAAGGAACAGCGGAAGCTCTCCAGACAGGTACCCAAATCTAATGACATACCTGAAGGAGGTGAGCGGGGTAGCTTGTACGGAGCTAAGATCGAATCTGACGAGTCGTTCGTAACTGGCACTTCGTCAGAGTTCGAAAACCTCAGCATGCCAGAAAGCTCGGAGCATAATGGAACGAGGAGAAAGTGGTACAAAGGATTTCGTCGCTCTGAGTAATGTAGGTCTTGATGAGTTGACATGGAGGTATAATTACACCCATGTAGCAATATACAACTGCACTCCGCTTCGGCGTCCAGATAGGCGAGATCAGCGTTCAGCAGCAGCTGATACTACCACTCAATGAGCGGAGAGATATGATGGAGCAGGGACCCATCATAGATTGGTACATCGGCGACACGCACGTCTACAAGCGCACCACACGAACCCTGCTCTTTGCGGTCTGCCCAGACGTTGGTAGACATATGAAGCCACCGAATGGCCGATTTGTGATTCGACTGCCGCAAGGCTTCAGTAACGTGCTGGCAGTCAAGCTCATTGTGTAGTACATGGAGCCATATGTGCTCAGTCCCAGAGTTCGCACCGCACCGTGGAAAGTTAAAGCTGACGTTGCCACGTACATCTACCTAGCCGAGTTGTTCGCGTTCATTGGCATGCCAGATGCCAGCCGCCATCTCGAAGAGGCAATTTTCCGGCGGTTTCAGGAGTCACCTTTGCAGGTCGAGCAGATTCGTGCCATCCGAGGCCGCGACAACCATGTCCAGCCATCAAGGTATGCGGAGGCTATGACCGACAAAATCGTTACCTTAATGTGCGTACCGAAACTACATCTCTTCGCCACCAAACACCACATTGAACCTAAGGAGACATACGAGGAGGTAGTCAAAAAGACGACGAAGCGTATGAAGGCCACGTTTCCGGAGAAGGAAGGGTTCGTCAGTCGCCAGACGTCAGTGAAACACTCAATTGACCAGGACTGTAGGCGCAATAACCTACGAGTATGATACGAGACGGCGCTCCTGGAACGACTTCTAGCGGCACCTATGAACGTAGCGCTGAAGCAGCTGGTGTAGACAGCCCACAGTCGGGCGCCAACCGAGCCTGCAAACTTTGCCGAGTGGGTCGAGATCAGACCACAAGAGCCGTATGGTCTTGCAGCCTCACCTTGCTGGCATGAAGAAGATCGTGTTGGCAAGAGCGACTGAGGCAGAGAGTAGCGGAGAAAACTCGGGTTGAAGGACTCGGACAGGAGATGTTGGATATCAAGAAGCAAAGCTATCCAGTTGAAGGATTTGGCGAGACCAAACCCAATAATCTTAATTTGGATGGGAAAGCGTTGACTACACGAAAAGCGAGCTGCATAGTAATGGAACTTGACCGACCCTTCTTGATGATTGTATTCTCTACGTGCGCGCCTGAACGGCGATGCACAAACGTCCCACTGGACGGCAAGGCAGGAAGGCGCAAGGCTACCTGTTGTAAACGATGGTGGCGGGTGAAGGATGCAGGTGTCACAGAGCGAAGTCTGGCCAAAACACGCCAAGCTCCCGCACCGATGACGTACCCCGCGTACACCCACTTGCCGCATGGCGCGTCAACCACCGTTTAGTGCACCTTCTGTATGGCCGTGACAACCGACCAGCGCTCTTCCACCATGTCCCCAGCAGTATACACACGATACCCAACATGTCGTCCTCCTCTGCCCCGCTCGCGCCCGCGCAGACACACGCGCTCTTCGATATCCTGATCCACCACCAGATCTACGCCGAAATCGAGGCGTTCAAGCACCCCTCCACTATCGACCACTATGGACACCCCTTCCGCAAGGCAGATGGCGTGCAGACGACGAGTCCGCTGCTGCAGAACATGCTCAACAAGTTTGCGCTGACTAACCCCGCGCTCAAGAACCTGGGGAACAATTTCTGGCAGGACAAGATTCAGACTCTAGTCGCAAAGATGGCAGAGGCCGAGCTGAGTGAGAGCTACGACAAGGGCGCGATTGGATCAAGAAAAGCGCTGGCCACAGCTGCGAGTAGTCTCGCAGAGTACATCGGGAGGGGCATGCTGGGCGGATACCCTGTAGCGCAGAGGAAGGACGACGGCAAGAAGCAGTACGACACCAGCAAGCCTGAAGACGTGCTAGAAGCGTGGGACGAGTGTACGCGTAGCTTCATATACGGCGATCTGCTCGACCAGCTGCTGGTGAAGGTCACAGCAACAGACAAGCTCGAGGACCACTCCAGTCTAGTGCAGGCTGGACACGAGTTTATCCTGCTGAACGTCGCCTCCTTCCTCCACCATGTCTTCGTCATGTCGCCAGACGGCCAGTACCTCGTCCGTCTCCTCGAGAACATCCACCGGCTCATCCCATACTACATGATCAAGCAGACGCTCCGCATCGGCAACGCAGCGTCCATGGTCAACGGAATGGTCAGACTGATCCTAGCCAAGCTCTCCGTCACTGCCATGACCAACTGGATAGGGCTCACGAACAACTCGAACGACGGCATGAACCTGATGCAGCAGATCATCAGCACAATCTTGGCTTGGGACACGGCTGAGTTCCAGAAGAGGGCATCGAAGCTCGAGTCCTCGCGAGATGCACCAGATAAGAAGGTCATAAAGGCAATCAAAGCACACGTCTACGCATCGAGAGACAGGCATGAAGCTGCGCGCAACATGTCCATCCAGGAGAAGAAGTCCATCATCGCCGTCATCCTCGAGACCGCCGACACGCCCATCAAGCCCGACTCCCTCAAAGACCAGCAACACGACATCGCCATGGAATACTACAGCACATACCTCTCCATCCGCGACCGCGAAGAAATCACCAAAGTATTCTGCAAATCCAACCCCGACGTCCTCACCTCCGCAGTCCGCGACTGCGTCAGCGCAATGGACCCGGTAATCCGCGCCATCCACAACGCAGTCGACCTCTCCAGCACCGTCACCGACGCCGAGAACTTCATAACCGACCTGATCAAAGCATCAAAACCAAAAAAGAAATCCGGCCGCAAGAGCCGCGAGACCTCCAAAGAGCGCGAAGCCAACGCCAGCAATGTGGACACCGCACCCGCCAGCGTAACAGATACAGACAACGGCGACGCACCGACCGTCGAAGACTTCGTGGTCTTGTTGCGCAAACACGCCCCGAGCATGCACAAGTTCCTGCACCAAGTCACGAAAAACGCACCAGAGCTCGCACACGACTACCTCGTATACGCGAAGCAAATCTTTGGAGAATTCAAAGCGGACGAGCAGAGCCGGGAAGGCAGTGCAGGAAATATGACAGCGCCGCTGCACTCGTTATTCGAGACACTGCCGAAGGATAAGCAAGACGAGCTCAAGAAGCTGTTAGACGAGCACGCTTCACATCTCTCCGAGCTGAAAGCCACAAGCCAGAGTAGGTTGGAGAGTATAATGAAGAACGGCGAAACAAAAGGCTCAACCCACGGACCAGGGATGTACCTTTCGCGCTGGAACGCCCTGCTCGACAGCACTCTGATATCGCCCGCCACCGTCTCCGGGCCCGTACGGCGCGGGTGGGAAGTCAAGGGCGAGTTGGATGGCAAAGGTTTGAAGACATCGAGTGCGCTGCAGAGCTCGAAGGGCGGGAAGACAAGCAATGGAGTCAGCATTGCGAACGGGCTGGGCGATGCACAAGACCGCAAAGAGCGGAAGAGAGACGGCATGGAAGAAGACAAGATGATGACAGTGTGGGAAGCGATGCGCGACGGCTGGGTCGGCGTATGCAGAGGACTGGAGGTCATGGGCAGTGACTGAGCGCCCTAAATCTCCGTTCGACTGCTGTTAATCAACGATGGATGCTCCCGGTTTGGTGAAACCAGACTACGTTGGGCGTAACGAGTTTTTGGACTTTTATGAGTTTATGATGGCATGAATCCGATACACGAGGCATCATAGAGGGACAGCACACATAGAGCTACATGAAAGAAGCCTTTAAAATCATCACGAGCAATGGCCACTGCATATAATGGCGACTGAACGCGACAAATTTCCAGGGTTCATGGGACGTTGTGCTCCTCGGACTGCGGAACACCGAAGCCGCGCAGCCCTACCGGATCCACCGTACTCCCGTATCTGCCAGCCTCACCCACAGCCCTGCGTTGTCAACGGCGTTTCTGATCAGGGGTGCATGGCCAGATACGGGCCCTCAGCCGGCTTAAGCACAGATCGACACGGAAGTGGCGGCACCTCGCATGCCTTCCACAAGCGTGTGTACGCGCTAAGCGGGTCCTGGTTGTGAGCGAGTTGAAACGTGAGCGGTGGAAAGACAACATTCCATATAGTAGAATATACATCTATTCATATACGTCATTGCGAACATTAGAAATGGTATCTCATCTTCAACCAACCGAAAACGCCAAAAATCAATGCACAACTGCCAAACGTGCCTCTGTGGCAATCTGTGGCCATGAGAAGCTGCGCTCCTGCCCATGCTCAATCCACATTTGACTCAGACGAGGATCATCTCCCCCGGCACCTCCTCCAAACGCGGGACCCTAAACCCCTCCTCCCCCTCCTCCCAAGCAACCGTCTCAACACTCAGCGTCCACGCCACAATCACCAGCCTTGCAACAGCGGCGATAGTATCGACACTAAATGACAGGTCCGACTTCAAGAGCGTCTCGACCTGCTTCCCAAGATTGTGTTCAGGGAAGGTCATGGACCGGCGACCGGGGTTCGAAGTGATCGTGCCATTGGAGGCAGAATCAAGGCTTGATCGTGGAGAGCGGCGCGCAGATGGACGTGAAGAGTTGGATGCGTGTCGGCGGTTGCTGCGCGCGTCGGATTTAGGACAGTGTGTGTCGACGATGGTTGGTAGAGATGATGGTGATGCCGAGCCAGGGGTACTGGCGTGAGCTGCAACGGCATCTATGTATGAGCGCTGTAGTTCTTTCTTTGTAGCTTCCTGGACTGCGGCGAGGACTTCTTGTGGTTTCATGTCCGGCACAAGAACCATAAGACGCTCGAGAAGCGCAACATAGCGCTGCACACGAGCCACTTTATCTGCCAGTTCTTCGGTGACGGCGCCGGTTGCTACCTTCCCAAGACGTTCCCGCTCGCGGAAGAGTAGCCCTGCGTTCTGAGGTTCGTGGAGTGGACCAAAGATGTTGAGATTTGGCGAGTGTCTTTGTACTTTGTCGATAAGGCCCTCTACGCGTTGGAGAAGACGTCCAGGGTGCAGGCCGCCTGAGGCGACGAATTGGATCGTCTCAATGAGCGGTGCAGAAGCGAGGGGTGTGAGACCACCGGAAAACGGAAGCAGTGCGATGGCGTCGATGAGCGGAGTCGAGGGGCTTGATTTCGTAGATGCTTCGATGGCGTAGAAGATCAGGTCGCGGGAGCTTGGTAGCGTGGCGAGAAACTTCGCTTGTGGTGTCTGCTGTGATCGCTTGCGCATTGTGAGTGGCGCGCCTAATTGCACTGCATCGAAAGTCTCGTCTGTGACGAGGATGCTACTGATCGATTTCGCATCCTGCGAGAAAGGTAGAGAGCCGCAGGCGAGGTGCTTTGCAAAGAGTGAAGAGTGGCCAGACCCACTAGAGGGCAGCTGCGAGATGTTGCGCTTGTGTTGCTTGAGTGAGATTTTTGGTCTGCCATCATCGGTGAAGGTGGACCAAATCGAAATACCAAAGGCGCCTCTGTCGACGAACACAGCGTTGGCTTCAGTGTTGCTTGATGTGCTCGTGATCGAGCTGCCTAGTATCACAGACAGGGCTGCAAACTCTGCAGACGTGAGTCTTACGCTCATTCGGCCGTCGTAGTACTCTGCTGGTCGACCTTTCTTCATCCATGCACGTTGGGCAGCGCTTGTGCTATCTTGCTCGACCAGTCCGTTGCCCATGGGAACCAGAACTGGCGCCGGCCTTTTGATGGACAAACTCCTTCCAAGGCCTCTCTCAACTGTAGACATGTCCAAGCTCTTCCGTGTTGGCGGCGCTACTTCTTTTCGCCCACTATTGGTCTTCTTGTATGACATCGACTGCACCCTCCTAGGCCCGGTCGCACCCCGCTTCGCCGAGTTGAGGAACTTACCAATCTCCCCGGAGTATGCAGATCGTTCCGTCATCGAGCGTGATCGAAGCTCGTTGGCGAACATTTCGCAGATTGCTTCGAATGAAACTTCCCCAGGATGACCATGCGGGTTGGTGAACAGTGCGGAGGACCACAAGCCCTCATCCCCGGCTTTGACGATTCCTGACAACGTTGGTGCCCACCTCGAATTCCCATCCCTCTGTTTTGGTGTAAAAAGTTGTTTCCACGAGCTGGATCTGCGAGGTAGCTGATATGGTTCTCCATTGTCACCATCGACGGTATAGATGTCCTGCTTGCTGCTGTTCTTGGAGTGCCGGTGCAGAAACAGTCGAGAAACGAGAGCCATGACGATAAGGAATGGGATGGAAAATCCAAGGCTCAGTGCGATAATCGTTCTTGTATGCATCTTGCTGAACGTGGGTCGTATACCTTATATGGGAGCTGTCATTGTTTGGGTGGGTCCTGAACAAAAAATGGTCAGCACGAGCCAATCGGAAAGCAGCGTCGTCCCTGCCTGTCACCTGCACTTGCGCCTTCGGACAAGCTGGGTTACCGCTTCTGACGGAAATCTCACAGATCCGCTGGCGGCAGGCAGAGTCATCAATCGGCGCCGCGAATCATGTTCTCTCGAATGTGGCCGACATTTGTCAGTAGAACTTCTGTGCTCTGAAACACGAGAAAGTGCAAATCAGGCAGCCAAGGTCAGATGGCCCAAAAATACAACTTGCCAACCTCAATGCCATCGCTTCAATTGATCCTTGCACATGTCAATGACATTGTTGCAATGTCACATTGATGAACTGCACGAGAAAATGATACAAAACCTTGGTCAGCGGCGTGATGTTTTGATGTGCCGCTTATCAAGATCTTCCCGCAGTTCCCACTCCTCATTCCCAGATTTGCTACACGACGTCCAAAATTTTGTCTTGCTTCTCGAACAGTGAGCAACTGTGACAAAGGCTGACGGACATAAGCGGACGCCGTGAGACAGCTTGTCACGAACAAGCTCGGCTCTTCCGGACGAACCAAATGCGCGAAACTTTTAGACTCAGTAGCCTTCGGTCTGAACGATAAAGGCCATAGGCTGCATGAGAACATTCCGTGTGGTCTGACAAAAACTCTCAAAGTGTCCAGTGATGAGCATCGACTCAAGCGTCCTACAGGGTCCCAGTAAGCGACCACGACCCAGAACAACGGGTTGCGGGTACTCGGAAGACGAGGACCACAAAACAAGTCCATGCCAGTTCAGTCAGTGTTGACATCACACTGTCTTCTCGGGACGACATGTGCTGCTGGGCTATCGTTCAGAATACGGTGGTCGGGATCCGCGGACTTCCGCAAGCCGAACAAATCCACGTCTCGCACATGGAACACATGGTCCTGCTCAAGTTTCAAGACGCCTGGATGCATGAGACCCAATCAGCTCCTGCACTTTCAGCAATGTTTTCTGTGCTGTGATGATAGCTGTGGGGTGCTCGAAGACCAAGACGATCATTGTGCGAGTTGCGGTCATGATCAGACAACGTCGAACCCACACAGAGTAGGCCTCAGGTCCAGGCCTATCTTGTTGCGCCATGTTCATGGTGCTTGGTATGCGAGCTGCAGCAGCACCTACGGCGCCCACCCAGTAAAGCACGCCAGACATGTTCTTCCACACGTTGCTGGTGTTGGCTCGCTGGAGTGTTTCGTAGAGAGCTTCGGTGAGGTGAGGTTTGGGAAGTTGTTCGTCGCTGTCCCAAATGGCGAAAGACATTGGTGTTTCGAAGAAGTTGACGTAGTTTGGGTCTGCAGCTACAGAGAAGGGTATGCCCATCGCAATCGCGGTTGTGTAGATCAGAGCTGCTATGCGACATGCTTCGTATACCCAGTCTCCTGAAACTGGCACATCAGGTGTGTGGGCTGAAGGTAATAGAGTCACCCGTGTTCGAATATTCTGGATCGTGGCCTCGTAAGCGTCGTTCGGAAGACCCAGGCGTGTGATGTCTGCTGCATCGGTATTGTGTATTGTATTCAGGGCTATGTTGTGCGCCACAAAGATGTTGGTGAGTTCTTTCATGTCGCACAAGAGCTCCAAGGTAGACTGCGAGCATTGTGCGTCGTCAGAAATCGTCAGGAAGGCGTCTCTCGGGCAGTACAGTGGCGATTCTGGCAATGCTGTCTCGCTGTCGATTAAGTCAGAGTTCGCGGGTAAACCCTCTCGGAACGGCGCCAACATCTCGGCTTCGCAGAAGATATCACAGTGGTAGCAACACCTGGTCTCAATTAGCTACTTCACGTCTTGAAGAAAACAGCTCAGGGTACATACGCGATAGCCACTTCAGCCAAAGCTCTGTTGTAGATGAAAGAGGACAAGCCTCCATGTCGAGAGACGAACGTTGCAACACCATTCTCATGGATTCGCAACGCCTTCTCATTGCACACCCACATTTCGCCTGCAAACAAATGCAAAATGACTATTAGTGTAGCATCATCCAGCTGCAAGGTAGGATTGGCCAAGCGCTCATTGATCATGCTTATGGTCTCAGCTTTGACCATTACAGTCGTTGTGCTATCACCAGAGCATTTGTTGTGCATATCAAGCCATGTTGATGCCAAGACGGTGGAACTCAGGATGATATGTGGGTGCGACAGCATCAATGGTAACCATTTCTTCATAGTCGAGTCAGAGGCAAACGCACGCATGCCTAGGTAGACGCGTCAGGAGCTGATCTTAAGCTTGTAGGTCCAGACTTACAGTTACGCGATAAGTACAGTGCATCTAGATATGGGTTCCGAAATTGTGGTAACACATCGAATGGATCATGGGATCCGCCAATATTGTAGAAAGTTGCTAAGCCAACAATCATCGTCCGAAGCTGGCGCTCCTCATGTCTCTCACTCTCTTCGTAATCAATGACAGCTTTTTCTGTGATAGCTCTTGTCTTGTTTTGATACTGTGGGAAGTAACTTGCAGTTTCGGTTGCAGTGAGCTGCCAACGCGAGCTACCAGTATCAACGAAGGGACTTGAGTCTGAACTCATCCCCAACAAGTTTGATCCCTTGCGAGAGGATGCGTGTTGCAGCTGTTCATGTTGTAGTTCTGCCGGTTCTGACCAAGACTGTACGGATTGCGTTTGGCGTGTACGCGTGGGAATAGACGAGGTACATTCAGACCTGGCGGATGTATCACGGACGGTACCCTTTCCAGATGAGGTTGGAGTCGAGTCATCCTTCTGACTGCCTTTTCTTTTCTTCTTGTCCTCCTCATGTCTCCAGTGTATCATCGCCTGGGACCGTACGCTTCTCTTCGCATCTTCATCTCTAAACTGCGAAGGATCGGTTGCAATGAGGAATTGAAGCTGTGGTGGCCCCTCACGCTTCACTCTTCGTCGCTTTAGTTTCGCGCTTGCTTGACTAGTCGTGTCAGGAGTCGCTGAAGGTACTATGAGTGGTTAGAAAGGATTCAACATGGGGCCTTTTGCCATGTGTACCTTCGCCCGCAGCGCTGGGGCGCTCCGAAGCCATGGTATTGACACTTCTTTAGGGTGAAGGACCGATAAGAGTAACGGTTATAACCAACGTTAGCTATGGATGAGACACAGAGGCCACCTCCTTCGTGAGGGGCGCATGTTTGCTGCGCGCGTAAGGCTTGCAGGCGGGGGAACGTGGGGTCTCGGTATCATTCGCCATGAGCGCGTACCCTCCACGACTGATTCGCTTATGCAGGCAGAGGTGGGTCCTTGTTTGTCCTCGGAACCTCATCTCTGTGGCGTCCAGCATTGCTAGGAGCGTTGATTCGGCATTTATCTTGTATGAATAATCAGTGGCACATTTGCAGCGTATTGATTCAGAGAGGTTTAAGACTAGTACGTCATGTTCCTTGAGCTAGGACGTGCCTGGCGCGGAAAGGGCCGCTTTCGCTTACGGTAGTCTGAAGGGATCAGAATAGACCTAGAATCAGTGTCTTTGCCGACTACCATCACAGACGCTCCGGCAGCTCAGCAAAGAAACAACCCCTTGAGATTGCCCGGCCAACTCTGAATAACTCCGCGCACGTCACGTGGAAGTCTCCTGTTTGGCCGCTCGAGCCTTCAATATCCTGTCGACTGCCGTCGGGAGGGGTTACGTGGTTTTCGGTAGCCTCTCCAAGATTGAAATGTCTATCCTTCAACGAATTGGCCCTGAATGCTGGCCGATGGTCCCCGAAGACGAAGTCGTAGGGAAGCATTGCACTTGTTTGGTCATGAAAGTCTCACGTTATTAGGAGGGGATCATCGAACCTTGATTCCGGAGGGTTTCGTTGGCATCCATCCAATGGTCGAAATCGATAAGACTGGATTAATTCCTGTCATCCTCCACGGTTATGCCTCGGTCTTGTATCATCGAGCAAATCTCCAGCGGTGGAATACCGTTTCGAAATATCCACAAGCGGATCTCAGGCGCAAACCAGGGGCCTCGGAAGGCTCTATGCAGTACTTGATATTGCTTCCCACAGGGACGATCGTCAGAGCCTTCGAACATTTTGTCAGCATGCTCACCAGAGTCGACCGCAGGTATAGTACGAACAGGCAAATCTAACATTTTCACGAGCTGTTTATACAGTCGGTGAACCGTCGCTGGCGGCTCCTCTATGTTTTTTTCCCAAGGTGTGCGATGCTGCAATCACGGTATCGTGAATGTACTGTCTTCATTTCATTGCTGCGCTGTAGGGCGTTGTCGTTTTATTCAACACCCATGGTTTGCACTTACGACGCAGATCGGCCGTGTTGGCGACAAACGACCACAACGCAACCTCCACGTATGTCTTACAAGAAACAAAACTTTGGAGCTCAGATTTTGTGGCAGAGCCATCACCTTCAAATCCAACACACACATCAGTGGTATCTCCTGAACAGCCCTGAATGCGGCCAAGGTCCTATCCCTACGAACTCGCTGGTAGGCGAGGCAAAGGCTTATCCTTGTTAGAACCTCCAGCCCTAGATACACTGCCATCTTGCGAAAAGTGACTATCCCCGCCCTCCCCATAGGCCGCCATCTCTTCCCTATCCTTCAAACACCGTTCCAAAAATGCCTTCCTTCCGATGCCCCTCCACTCCGCCTCCTTCAACTCATACCTGATCCTTGCCTTGAGGTCTTCATACTCTTCCTGCTCCAACATCCACCTCACCTCGTCAGCAAGTGCATGCGTACCTCCCATGATATGCTCGAGTACAAACCAAACCACAGCATCACCGAACGATGTATCCCTCAGCGTCTCTTCGTAGCCACACCAGATGAGCTCCACATCCTCGTCGGTAATGAAGAACCGCGGACTGCCCATGAAGTCCTGTACCACGAGATCCTCCATGTGCTGAGCGTTTGCGTCAAGGTGGAGAAAGCGACATGCCAAAGAAGTAGCAATCCCTTCTTTGATGCTAGGCGGCGTCCGCAGCTCGCCAGTGGGACGGACACTTGGGTCCTGACACCAGCGGCGCATGTAGCGGATCACGCGGATGATGCCGTCTCTTGAAACGTGTGTTGGAGGTACAAGAAGGCAATTTCTCTGCACAAGAGAGTTGATAGCCTGTCCGCCGCAGAAATACTCGAGCATGTGTAGGGAGGCGCTCTTCACGTATACCTCTCCAGTGATCTCATTGACGATGTCCAGCTTTGGACTGTCCAGAAGACTTTGAAGGAACTGTACACTAGTGCTCCTTGCGTTGTGGAACATCGTTTTGTCCGGGTCTAAACTGATCAGTATTTTGGCACGTTTTGAAGCGGAGTTTGACCTAAAAGATGATGCTCGTTTGCCACAAGTAAGCTCTGACGTTACCGTGTCGAATATGAAGGGCTCGTCGAAAGTGTGATACGATACCTCCGGGACGGTCTGCGTAATGGTGAATCCTGGAGATACCTGAGCATCAGTCATCACTGTGTCTTCTGATGGTGAGGCAGGCTCCGCCACATTCGAGCTGGTGCTGTCACTATCGCTCTGAACGGTACTATCCAAGGCTGTCCAAAGCTCCAACACGTCAGAATCGACAGCGTGAGTATCGGGTGCAATCTCAGTATTATTTCGTTCCTTGGGCAAAGCCGAATGCAGTTCGATTGACGAGCTTGTGTTCGCACTCTCTGCGGTATCTGTCATGGTGTTGTTTTCAGCCAATGGCGAGGTCATAGGCAGAGAGAAGTAACTGTTTCGGTCATGAGCACCAGGCGTGCCATGCACAATGAATCCATCGGGTGTGTGCAGCGGTGCTTTAGGAGTTCGCGGTGGACTGCTTGAATATTCGCGCAGGACAGAGGGCTTGTTCTCGAACGATCGACCTCGTTCACGGCGGTGGTTCTCTAGACTCCACATCGTATATTGTTGAATATTATGCTGCTGATGTGCTACTTGAAATTCAGAGCGCGCGATATGGTCCGCTTTTTGTGCCTTTCTTTGTGATTACACGCTGTGAACTTCATGCATCACAGGTGCAGAAATTGACGAGCGAGCTGCAAACACAGATCGGTTACATTATTGATAGCTTGGTAATGATGATATTAAACCTAGAAGCTAGTCCAAATACGCTCCAAGAAACTCTTCTGTCCAACAGGTTCGATGGTCTCATCCTTCGCGTCCAAGTCCTTCCTCATTCCGGAATTGAGGTCAACTTCGTGACTCCTCCACCACCTTGTCTTCTTCCAGAACTTGTAAACGAAGAAGATGACGGCAAACAACGGGAGTAGAATGTATGCATCCACAAACATGCCAGCATCGAAGGGTGATAGCGTAGCCCAGCCTTGTACAAACGCAAGGAAAACGTTGGCGAACAGACCGAAGTAGGCATTCCATGGATGCAGGGCGGACCTGAAAGGAAGCTCGTTCGGTGAACGACCTTGAGCCTTCCATGCTTGCCGAAATCGAATATGTGTAAGCGAGATACCTGCCCAGACCAAGAAAGTCGAGACGCCGCTCAGGTTGATAATGTACGAGTACGCTTTGCCGCCACCAGTTGACACATTCATCATCGACAGAACGCCGAACAAATTGGTAAGGATGATGGCATACACGGGAACTCCGCGGCTGTTGGTCCAGCCTAAGAATCTTGGTGCGCCGCCCTCTTTTGCCATGAACAGGATAGTGCGAGAACCAATGTAGATTGAGCTGTTGGCCGCCGACACGACAGTAATGAAGATGAAAGCATTGATAAGATGCACCCCACCTTCCCAACCAGCGTTTTGGATCGCAATTGTCATTGGACTCTTCAGTGCGCGGCTCTCTCCATTGATCAGACCATCGGCGTTCGCAGGGCAGGTGAGGCCGAAGAAGAATGCAACACCCATGTAGACGAACAGGATGCGCCAAATGACCTGCCTGATAGCCAAGGGGACTGCGACACTTGGGTTCTTTGTCTCTGTGGCCGCAACTGCAACAGCTTCCACTCCAACGTAGAAGGTTGATGCAAACACGAAGACCTGCGCAACTCCACGAAACCCGTTGGTGAACGCTCCAGGATCTCG